>NC_061119.1:149580112-149612997 GCF_002878395.1 Capsicum annuum
TCAATGATGAGTTCATTTGGATGGCTAGAATCATACTTCAATTCTTTTGGAATATTCGATTCACTATTTCTATTGCGGGAGCCAACTCTGTAGGGGGTGTAGTTGACTTGTCCTGCGAAGGTTCTAAGATTGTGCTGTGATTTTCTCTAATTTGAATATTACTTACCTGTTCTTCATCAACATTTAAGCTCGTAGAGAGGTGGTTAGATTTATCAAAAGCAATGTGCATGATTCCTCTACACACAGAGTTTTTTTTATTAAAAGCCCTATAAGCACGACTAGTGAGAGAGTACCCAAGAAAAATATCTTCGTCACTTCGTGGATCAAATTTTCCTAAGGTATTCTTACCGTTGTTGTGAATAAAATATTTACAGCCAAAGGGATGAAAATAGCCGATGTTAGGATTCTTTCCTCTCTAGAGTTCATAAGGTGTTTTCCTTAAAATAGGTCTGATAAGGCACCTGTTAATGATGTGACATGCTGTGCTAACCGCTTCTGCCTAAAAATGATTTGGGAGATTGTGTGCCAACATTATTGTCCTGGCAGTTTCCTGGAGGAACTAATTCTTTCGCTCCACTATACCATTTTATTGAGGAGACAATAGTGGAGAGAAGTTTTGAGAGTATCTATTCTAAGTACAATACTCCTTAAATGCGTTGTTTTCAAATTCTCCTCCATGATCACTGTAGATGTAACTAATGAGGTGTCCAGCTTCTTTCTGTACTTTCTACAAAAAATCTCAAAGTTTATGAAAGCCTTATGTTTATGTGCAAGAAATATAACCCAAGTAAATCGTGACTAATCATCAACTGTAACAAAAACATATCTCTTTCCACCAATATTTGGGTCTTGGTGGGGCCAAATAGATCCATGTGGATAGTTTAAAGAGGTTTGGTAGTAGAGACAATTTCTTTGACTTTGAAAGATGTTCAGGTCTGTTTACCCAATTGGCAGGCGTCATAAATGTGATCCTTTTCAAACTTGAGTTTTGGCAGACCTTTCACCAATTCAAGTCTAGACAATTTCTCAATGATATACATATTAGCATGCCCCAGCTTCCTGTGCCACAACCAAGCATCATTGGTTTGCACAGTGAGGTAGGTTAAGGTAGCAAAATTAGGACTATTTAAGACATAAATATTATCAACACGTTCACCGATAAAAGAGATATCTCTTTTGTCGTGTTTGATAGAGTAATTTTCAGCCTTAAAGAAGACTCCAAATACTGCGTCACATAGTTGATTGATGCTGAGCAAATTGTGTTTGAGACTGTCTACTAGATATACTTCAGTGAATTCACATGATGAGTTGAGTATCATTGAGCCGACTCTAATGATGTTGCCTCTGGAATTATTATCGAATCTGATTGATTCTCTATCTAGTTTCTTTAGGGAGGAAAATTTCTCCTTATTTTTGGTAGAACATCCATTTTCAATGACCCATATTCCCTTTTTGTAGCCTTTGCGAACCTGTTTCTCGCTAGGTTCACCTATTTTCATAAAGCACATATTGGCAACCTCTATTTCTTCTTCAGTTTCATCTTCATCACTCTAGGCTCTAAAGTTCTGATTCCTTCTAGATGATCGTCGTCTCAATTTTGGATAGTTTTATTTGAAATGACCAGGCCTTCCACAGAATTAATAGAGATCATCATTTCTGGTGGAGTCATTATTTTTGCCTCCTTGGGATATTTGTTATCTCTATCTCATGATCTGTCTTACCCCATGATTAATGAGGATTATTCATTCGCTATTAGCATCTTTCAGAGTGTTCTCTCCGGTTGGAGCAGTGTTGAAGGCTACTGGATTCTTCTTTTTATCCATGTGAAACCTGTTGATATAGTTTTTCTTATATGCAATAAGGTTACCTCGTAGTTCGTCATATGTTATGTTGTAAAGATCTCCGTCTTCCAGAATGGTAGCCTTGGTTTCCCAAGTCCTTAGAAGACTTAGAGCTAGCTTCTGGACTTGCAGGCTATGTGGATAGATTATCCTAGTGATTTTAGTTCGCAGATGATTTTACTGAATCTAGCAAATATTGTTTCAATTTCCTCATTTTCTTCTATTTTGAATAGCTCGTATTCATTGACCAAGGCAATAATCTTTGACTTTTTGACCTTGATGGTTCCTTCATAGGTTACCTCCAATTTTTTCCACATTTCTTTTGCGGTTTCACAAGTTGATATCTTGTTGTATTCTTCCCCGCTAACTGCATACAAAAGTAAACTTATAGCACGTGCATTAGTTTGAATTACCTCTTGTTGTTCTTTAGTGGCCTCGAAGCTTTCAAGGTCTTCTATGTCAATACTGCTAGATTCCTTGTCTTTGTCCTTTGACTTCTCTTTAAGTCCCAGAATTGGCTTTGGACCCTTCTTGATGACAACCTAGGCTTGGAAGTCATTTGATTGGACAAAAATTCTGAACCTATTTTTCCAGTAAGAGTAATGTTGCCCATTAAAGTATGGTGGTCTTGTAGAGTAGTGACCATCCTGGAGAAGAGCGAGGAATCTGATAATTTTTCATTTGATATTTGGTTACTTGTGGTTAAGCAATGTAGTTGGAGAGACCTTGCTCTGATACTAATTGAAATTCAAGGGGGAGTGAATTGAAATTTTCTTCTGTGGTTCGACTACTGACTCCTCATAGTCGACTCACCTGTAGATCAATGCACTTCACCAATAAATTAGACTTAAACATTTAAGCACGTAAATAATAAAACATACAGTAATAACACAAGGATTTATCCTGGTTCGGAACACCAATGTGGTGCCTACTTCTAGTCCCCTTGGGTTTCAAAGTTTTCTTAGAATGTTAAATGTTGGGCTGGAGTACAATGATAGAAAACAAGTTCTGAAGACTTATTTTGCTCTTCAGATTTTGTAACACAGCTTCAGTTGATATTACAAGGTTGACTCGATCCTACTCTTTATATAATAATTGTAAACTAAAAGTTACAGAGCCTTGAAAGCCTAAGAATGAGACATTTTAAATTGTCCCCTTGAAGTTGCGTGCAAAAGTGTTTGACTTCGTTCTTCATCTTTTATAGTCTTTGGCTGCTACTCCTCATAAGGAAACCCAAGAGATTTCTTCTCAATCAAGGACGTAAATTGATTCCTTGATGCTACTCCTCATAAGGAAACCCAAGAGATTTCTTCTCAATCAAGGACGCAAATTGATTTCTATATATGGCTTTGGATCACGTCCATATCAGATATGTCCATGATTTACTTTTCTTTTTGGTATTATAGAAATGGATGCCTTTCCAAATATGCTCGTGATCTTCTCTTTTTGATTGATTTGTTCTGCCATGATTTTGGGATTGTTCTTCTTCTTCTATTTTTGTGATATTTGATTGATCTGCTTGCCATACTATTTAAATATCGTGATTCTCCATATCTTTGGCGAGATACTCTTTTATTTTCTAGAATCTTGATTTGATTTTTCGTAACATTAGGGGCTAATATTTTCCTTTCATTTGTTCTTATTGTGATTGGTGCTACTTGGATACCATGGATGTTCTTCCATTCCCGATGTCCTTCTATTCCTGGAGCCGACTTCCTTTGTCCTTCTAATATTAGCAGTCTTTAGAGTCTGCAAAGATACACTTGTTAGTTTGTCATTACTAAAATGTAGACTTAGGAGGCTAACAAGTGGAATAATTCTCTACAACCCCATATTCAAGATGGAACAAATCAACTTCTATTGACATGACATGATTTCATATCCATTCCTATTATCCTCAATTAGTCTCACTTAATAACCTAACATATTTTTGAAAAACATAAAATGATTGCTAAAGATGATAATTTATATATATTTTAATCATTATGGTATAACAATCATTATTATTATAGGAGATTGATTCATATTGAAAGTATCATGTCTCATATTCATATTGTCAAACCTCATTTATCAATCATCTTAACATCGGTAAATAAAATTAAAGATTCCATATTCATTAACATAAACTGTCTTTAAAATAAAAAAGAGTATAACTTGAAACTAAAATACCATGCACATAATTACTTCAAATTCACGAGCAAACAAACGAAGTGACTTCCTAATAATGCAAAAAGCTTCTTGCTCTTATAATAAATAGTCAATCATAATAATTTTTATGTTTTTGAATAAGGGGAAGACCATGCTTTTCCCAAGCTCATCTCTACCCTCTCCTCTTTTATCTTACTTGAATTCAAACGTGGATATTGTATAAAAATCATTAGCTTGTAACATGATCATGACTCATCTGCATATAAAAATGAAGATATTAAAAAGGAGTTCTATCACAAAAAGATGAATATGAAAAATGCAATAAATAAATCAACCAATAAAGCTAATGATTAATAATAAGAGGGGAGGGGAGAGCTTAACATTGAATAATATTGTAAGAGTATATATAAGAGAGATTTATAGGAAGCTAGAATTTTATTCCAACTCAAATTTCATTCAAATTCAAATTCAAATATTATATCAATTTGTTAAAGAAAAATAGATTATCGGTCTTTCTTATCCTTAATTTTTTTTTAAATTACCAATATGAATATTCCCCATATGTTTGAATTGAGGGGAAGTTTTGATATCCATGAAACTAATCCAAATATTTTTTATAGGTAACAATAATGCAATAAAAGAGGAGTAGATTGTTATTTGTGCTTATCTCTAATCCCTGCTACTATTTTATCAAAACACTATGTTCTTATAGGTTGGATTTGGATAACTTGCAATTAAAATAGTTTCAAGTTTAGTAAATAAGAGCATGGACTATTGCTTTGTTTAGGTATTATAGGATCTTATCAATAGTAATTAATTGGATTTAAAATGATTTAATTTGAATATTAAATTATTTTGTTTATTTAATAATAATAATAATAATAATAAATTTATCATTATATTTGATACAGATAAGTTTATGAAATATAAGAGTTCTTTTGGAACTCTTTCATTGTGGATTTTTATTTTTAAATTAATTAATAATTTTCTTAAAAGGATAGTGTATTTTTAAACTCAAACAATTATAAAAATCTTATTACAATACTTTTAAATTTGTCCTAAAAACTGACATGTGGCTTCTCAGTAGTTTGCCACTTGGCTTCTTCTGATGCTTCGTCCTTTGCTTTATAATATCTATAGATATAGATTATTTACCCCCTAAACAACTTTCCTGTGAATTAAATACCACCCTAAAGATATAATACCACTCTCACAATGGAGAGTGCATTACACGCGCCTACACATCAGCGCCACATCACTACCACTCGGAGGCACGCAAATTTTTTTTAAAAAAACAATTACAAATATATATATATATATATATATATATAAATTAAAAAAAAATTCTTTTTCACCTCCACACCCCTGCAACTGCCCACCCCCCACCACACATTTCCCCCTCATTTGCAACTCTCTGTGTGTGTATATAAATTTTTATAAAACTCTTTCTTATTCACCCCCACGCCCCCTACAACTGCCCACACATACCTCCTCTCCCCTCATCTGCAACTGTGTGTTTATACATACATACATATATATATATATATATATATATATATATATATATATACACTTTCATCTGAACCCTCCCCTCCCTCCCTTGATGTATAGCTCTCCCCTTCACCTCTCCACCCCACCCCATCCCCAACCCCCGCACTGTTCTTGATGAAAAAAATAGTAAAAAAATTATGTATTGGGTATTGAATTGAAATTAGAAGAAATGATAATGTGAGGTGTTGGTTTGCAACCTTCAACCACCCCCAAGTCCTTTCTTCTTCAACTCCACCCCACCCCTTTCATTTTTCTTCTTGCAATTTCTTCTTCAGTTCAAGTGCAATACGAACTTATAGTACTTTTTATATGGGTAGTTTCAATTTGTTCAATCGGAATAAGAATTTGACAATTATGAAGTTAATTTAGCTATTAAAAAAATGATTTTGATGAAATAAATCAAATTTTCTTAACGATTTTTGTGTAAGAAGATGATATTATTGCGAAAATCTACAAGAAAATATTTTGGCATGTATTTGATTGGAGATTTTTGATGGGTCGGAGTGAAAAAAGAGAAATAGATGAAGGAGAAGAGAATGGGGTGGTGGGGTGTGAAGAAGATGAAGGAAAATAAAAAAATTATGATTGAAAATTTAAAAGTGGGATTCACTTTTTTTTTTTACTTATTTTTGATCAAGACACGCTTTATTTTTTAAATTTTTTTTTTTGCCACACTAGTCATTAAGGAGGGAATATAATTCACGTGAAAGTTGTTTGGAAGGGGGGGGGGGGTTAAATAATTGCTTATAAAGTTAAAGTGCTAAAGTAAGTTGTAGCAACAAGTTCAGGAGTGAAATGATGACTTTTCTCCATATAAGATAAAGGAGAGTCATAGATAAGGTGATGCTTCACCTCTCTATGACCTCCATTACTATTTATTTATTTATTTATTTTTAATTTTTTCTCATTTTTTAAAATTATTTTTCTATAAAAAAACATAGATATAACTCATATTTTTTTTTCATCTTCATAACATCTACTCTTAGTTAGTATTAGTAACATCCATAACTCCAAAGTTTTACCACTAAAGGATGTGGTGTAGTGGATGAAGCTACTCCTTACTTAATTAGAGGTCTCAAGTTCGAGTCCTGGGGATGAAAAAATCCTTGGTAGAGAGAACTACTCCTCGAATGGGGCCCTACACGACGTGAACCCCGATTAGTCGGGCTCCAATGCGGATACTAGACACCAAATGAAAAAAAAAATAAAAATCCAAAGCTTTTATGTTTATGACTCTAATTATTTAATAAATAATTTTATGATTCTTAAAATCTCACATAAATGTTATTCCTATTTAAATAAAATTATTTTGAGTCATATTGGCTATGATAAACTTTAAAATGCTAGCAACAGATAAAAACTTTTGATTTTGGCTCCTTCAGGATATGGATAAAAAATCTCTTTAGAACGTACTCTTAATTTCATCTCTTTTTTTCACCTTATTTTTATGATGATTTGAATATGTTGTGTTGCAATATATTACATCTTGCCTCTTCAATTCTTAACTATAGTATTTTCTTGCATTTTTCATGCTTAGTTTTTTTTTTTCGTTTTAGAAAAATTTGATTATGTTATATTGTAATAGAGTTTATCTTTTTCTTACAATTCTTGACTATAGTATTCTTAACATTTTTCATGCTTAGTTATTTTTTTTTATGACATTAATATTGTATATCTCCAAATTACTGTATTTTCGAAAATGGGGAAAGGAAGTCAACTCATATGTGCATTTTGCTTAAGAAACTATATATGTTTCCTTGCATAAATTTTTAATAAGTCTACTAATAGAAAATGAGAATGTAAATTTAGTTTGTAGTACTTTCTACAATATAGTTTGATCATAAAAATTATTTATTGACATATAAAAATGCAATTCTCAAGTTTTCTTTTTTGTTGTTGATTAAACTTCTCAATATTTTTAGGTTTTCATAGATCATTATAATTAGTGGTGGAACCAAATTTTTTAAAAAAGAAGTTCAAAAATGCACATGAGAACTAGCCGAAGGGAGCTCAGATGATCCCTTGAATATATGCTAGCTCCGCCGCTAATTAGAATCACATGTTGGTCTAAACTACCTTTCAAGATTACTATCTAAAAAAATTTATACAAGATATTACATTCAATAAATTATTTAGTAATGTTATTTGTCTTCCACTAGTGTACGCGACTAACGAAAAGACCACAAGAATCATGCATAATTTTTTCATTTAATTATAATCTCATTACCATTGTATTTATGATTAATAGTTGATTATGTTATCACTTATAGAATATCTTTCGTCTCTATTGGTATGCCCCACTACATTGCTCTCCTATATATGCTTAAAATTTCACAACTTGACTCTTTATTATTTAATATTTTGTAACAGTATGATAATGATCAAGACTATGAGAATTTTTTTTTTATAGGTGACAGATAAAAGGTTTGGACAAACATATGGTGGTGATGAATATCTATTGAAGCTGCCAAAGTATGACACTAGAAGTTTTAGCTACAACTTAGAAAGTGTTAGCATCAATCAAATTATGACCTTGGTTTCTCTCAATTCTAAAATTCAAGATTTGCATTCGTATCCTCTCTTCTTTGTAAAAAAGTTTATTCCTCCTAATTTGCATTAGGTTAATCTAAAGAACTTATTGCAATTGAAGTTTAGTATTTCACGGTGTACAATAATTTAGTAATAATTATTTTGGACATTTAAATATCTTATCAGTTGTCACAAGTAAGAAGAAGTTTTGTCATAACCGATTATGCTTATACAAAAGTTCTTTCCGTGAAATTTTTTATTAGAACGATAATAACAGAGTGAATTTAATTGATCACAAATTTATAATGTTTGAACACTGAAAGGTTCACAATATACTCTAAGGTTGAATAAAATATATTTTGTGTATTGATATGATACCACATGTGTTTGATATCATTGTATTCAATCAAAACATTTTGCGATTGAGTTTACCATTTGTAGGGGGTGTGCGGATTAGGCGCGGTAACTTTACTAGGAAATAAATAGTTATTAAGTAATAAGTATTTATTTTTAAGTAGATTATTTCGTGTATATTATTGGTTGGTTTAATTTTCATTTTTATCTTCTCGACTTAAGATGTTTTATTAATTCATATTCTAAATTGGATATTATCGTAATTAAATTATCTAATATTTTAGGATCTTCGTTAATACTATATAATCTTTTGTATTCTAGGTATAAAATATATAGTTTAGTTTCGATATCTTGTAATGATTTATTCTTTTCGTAAGATGTATTCATTAATTTGTGTAGTTTATTATTTTATCCTATTGAAATTTTAGCAATTTCTATGTAGTATTTTATTCTAACTTTGCTATATTCAATGCGTAGGTTTATGTTCTTTATCTGATTAACTAGAATTTGTTGTTTATAGGTAATTTTCCATCTGTATTAAATAATTTTTCGTATGTATTAAATAAATCATTATCTGTATCTTCTTTTTCTAAGGTTGATTTTATTTTAAGTAATTTTTCTTGTAATTGTCTTTTTTCTATTTCAAGTTGATTTCTGTAATTAACTTCTTCATATATCCAATTTTGTCTTTCTCTAATTTTTTTTATATATTCTAACATTTATTTATTCTGAATAGTATCCATCTAAATCTAAGTAATATTAATGTTCATAATATATGTGTAAGTTTTCTATACTGTTTAATAATCCTTTGATTATTTTTTAACATGTTATAATAAATTAAATTATATATTTAATAACCTATTTCATGACTGTGCAAAGCTCGACTAAGTTTACTAGTTAATAAAAAGGGAGACCATATTTTGATGTGATGTGCTTCATTTTTTCTTGGAGAAAAAATTCAACTGATTTTATCTAGGGTCTGCTTGGAAAGTCATTCTTATAATTGAATTTGTGTAATGGGAGAGTAATTGCACTATTTGATTGACCAAGTAATTCCTTGGTTATTAATTGAGAGTAATTGACAGGGGTATATTTAAACTCCTCAATTCTCACGGAGGAGCTGTGAATTGTTGGTAGTTACATAATGTAATTACAAACTAATTACTTTTTAATTTTTTTCTTTTATATTTATTTTAATTCTTTCCATTTTAATTTATTTTTTAATTTTATTATTTTTAATTATTTTAATTTTTATTATTAAATATACTTTAAAAATATATTTTTATTTTACTTTATTTATATTTCATTTTCCAACCTTTACCTCTTGTGATTCCATGCAATTTGCATTATTTATTTTTTTCTTATTTTTCATTTGGCGTAATTGTGTTAGTATTCTAAATTTTAATAAAGTAGAATTCATTATCGAATAAGGTTATAAACTTACGTTTTTCTTTTCTTAGAATTATATTTATGTACATTATGTTGAAATTTGACATAAGAGTATTATGTTACCTTTTTTGTTTTGAGTTTTGAACTTATCCTATATTTTCGGTCCCAATTTATTTGTTTTAGTAGTATTGACTTGATATTTCACATTATTTTAGTACTTAGAATAGATAGATTATCTTTTTGTCAATTTTTTAAAATAATTTTATAACATTACGCGCACACACATATAATATTAATTTTTTTCTTATCAAACAGGCATTTCATGGTATTCTTAAAGATCATGTACTTTTAATTTTTATGATTAATTTGATTAACTAAAATATACTAATTTAAAATATATATATTAATTATATTTTATAATATTATATTTTTGATCAAATTTTATAATATTAATTAAGACAATATATATCCTAAATACCTAATATAATAATATTTTTAGAGTCCCTTATTTATCAAATATTCGTAATTTTTAATTTTTGATAGTTAACTTTTATTTTAAAATTTTCATATAATCATGTAATTATACTTATGCAATCAAATAATATATTTCTAATTATATTATAATTATATTGATTTAATTATATTGTGGTAAATAAGTAAATCAATATAATTATAAGCTAATAATAATTATTATAAGAATTACACCAATTAATTACTCCGTGACTTTCCAAACAGAATCTTAGGATAAATGCATGCATGTAAAACACAGCCGACAAGTTTTGACTACTTTTCAAATCACGTGCTAATATGTATTCCAGATCCATTAACAAACCCAATGTCTTGCAAAAAGTAGGGTAAAAGAACTAAAAGGAAAAAAAATACTATAATGTACATAAAAAATTGTATACTATTATTAAAAACTGTGGTAGCTTTTTAAAAGGGACCAGGTCGCTATTTTTTTTTTTTTAAATCATAATTCAATATTAGTTTTTTATTAAAAGATTATCAAATTTTTAATTCAAAAAAGCGATCACTATAATTTTAATAAAATAAATTTTTAAAAAAGTGATTGCTTTTGTAAATAAATAAATTAATTAATATATATACAAAAGCGACCACATGTAGTTGTTTTTGTTTAAATTAATTAATTTATATAAAAAGCGACCACATGTGGTCGTTTTTTTTAAAAAAAATATTTAAATAATTAATTGTTAGTAAAAATTTAATTATTTAATTAAAAAAAAAAACAATCATATGTGGTCAAACCTGTTATACAATACAGCTCACCAATCAACATTTAATATGTAATCAACCATCATAAGAATACAAACATTAAAGATCAAATAATTAACACAAAATTTATCAACGTTCCAAAAATAAACTACAAAACATACAAAAGATTATAAAGCTACAACTCGTCATCCTCATTCTCAGTCCCATCCTCAGACATAGAATCTGAATCCTTTGTGGTGTAATAATCATCCAGAGGGCTTAGGCCTTTCGCAGTCCGAGGTGCATCACCAGGACAAGGAGGAAGAATCCGTGCAGATTGAAGAAAATAATTGATCTGCTCCTGCATCATTCTTATTTGTGATTACACTTAAACATTTTCAAGTCAATAATTCACTTCTCAAATGACCGCACTTAACTAATTCAAAACACAAGTTCACCTTTCAAGTAACTACACTTAAACATTTTTAAGTCACTAATTCACTTCTCAAGTGACCACACTTTACTAAATTCAAAATAAAAGTTCACCTTTCAAATAACTAAATTCAAAACACAAGTCACTAATTCATAATTCAAGTCCATACACTTAAACATTTTCAAGTCACTAATTCACCTCTCAAGTGACCACACTTAACATTTTCAAGTCATGAATTCACATTTCAAGTGACCACACTTAAATAAATTCAAAACACAAGTTCACATTTCAAGTAACTTTAAATATTTTTAAGTCACTAATTCACTTCTCAAGTGACCACACTAATTCAAAACAAAAGTTCACCTTTCAAGTAACTAAATTTAAAACACAAGTCACTAATCCATAATTCAAGTCCATACATTGAAACATTTTTCAAGTCACTAATTCACTTCTCAAGTGACCACACCTAACCATTTTCAAGTCATGAATTCACATTTCAAGCGGCTACACTAAACTATTTTCAAGTCACTAATTCACTTCTCAAGTGACCTCACTTAACCATTTTCAAGTCATGAATTCACATTTCAAGCGACTACACTAAACCATTTTTAAATGACTAATTCACTTCTCAAGTGACCACACTTAAATATTTTCAAGTCACTAATTCACTTCTCAAGTGACCACACTTAACTAAATTCAAAACACAAGTTCACATTTCAAGTAACTACACTTAAATATTTTCAAGTCACTAATTCACTTCTCAAGTGACCACACTTTACTAAATTAAAAAAAAAAAGTTCACCTTACAAGTAACTAAATTCAAAACACAAGTTACTAATTCATAATTCAAGTCCATACACTCAAACTTTTTCAAGTTCCTAATTCACTTAAGTGACCACATTTAACCATTTTCAAGTCATGAATTCACATTTCACGTGACTACACTAAACCATTTCAAACCACTAATTTACTTCACAAGTGACCACACTTAAACATTTTCAAGTCACTAATTCACTTTTCAAATGACCACACTTAACTATTTTCAAGTCATGAATTCACATTTCAAGCGACTACACTAAACCATTTTCAAATCACTAACTCACTTCTCAAGTGACAAGACTTAAATATTTTCAAGTCGCTAATTCACTTCTCAAGTGACCGCACTTAACTAAATTCAAAACACAAGTTCATATTTCAAGTAACTACACTTCAACATTTTCAAGTCACCACTTCTCAAGTGACCACACTTTACTAAATTCAAAACAAAAGTTCATCTTTCAAGTAACTAAATTCAAAAAGCAAGTCACTAATTCATAATTCAAGTCCATATACTTAAACATTTTCAAGTCACCAATTCACTTCTCAAGTGACCACACTTAACTAAATTCAAAACACAAGTTCACATTTCAAGTAACTACACTTAAACATTTTCAAGTCACTAATTCACTTCTCAAGTGACCACACTTTTCTAAATTCAAAACAAAAGTTCACCTTTCAAGTAGCTAAATTCAAAACACAAGTCACTAATTCACAATTCAAGTCACCAATTCACTTCAAGTGACCACACTTAACTAAATTCAAAACACAAGTAAAGACCTTTTCTTACTAGGTGTAATCCGTTGGACATAGACCCAATTTTTCACTTTTTTGGATTCCTTGAATTTTTTTTTCCTGTTTCTGATGGTTTGGCTTATAGTTATTCAAGTACAGATACCTTCCTCTCCTAACCAACCTTTTCTAAAATACTAAAAAAAATCCCTTTTTTTGTAAATTCTTTTGTTTTTTTCTTCGACAAATTGCACGAGGCCTATGCTTTTTTGAATCCAATTATAGATATTATGCCAGTCATACTTCTGTTCTTTTTTCTCTTAGCCTTTGTGTTTTCAAGTAACTACATTTAAACATTTTCAAGTCACTAATTCACTTTTCAAGTGACCACACTTTACTAAATTCAAAACAAAAGTTCACCTTTCAAGTAATTAAATTCAAAACTCATGTCACTAATTCATAATTCAAGTCCATACACTTAAACATTTTCAAATCACTAATCCACTTTTCAAGTGACCCCATTTAACCATTTTCAAGTCATGAATTCACATTTCAAGCGACTACACTGAATCATTTTCAAATCACTAATTCACTTCTCAAGTGACCACATCTAAACATTTTCAAGCCACTAATTCACTTCTCAAGTGACCACACTTAACTAAATTCAAAACACAAGTTCACCCTTCAAGTAACTAAGTTCAAAATACAAGTCACCAATCGTAATTCAAGTCCATACACTTAAATATTTTCAAGTCACTAATTCATTTCTCAAGTGACTAAATTCAACTAAATTCAAAACACAAGTTCATCTTTCAAGTAACTAAATTCAAAACACAAGTCACTAATTCATAATTCAAGTCAATACACTTAAACGCTTTCAAGTCACTAATAAAGTCAAACAATTTCAATAGATCTAATAAAGCAAATAAGTAAAGGAGTCGCATGTCCCTCTCACACCATATAATCATCAAAAAACCTATAGCTTTCAAAGCCTTCTACAGCAAACAATTCAACCATAACACTACATTTAAAGACTTCACTATAAGAAAATAGAGAGAAATCAACTTACCTTTGCTTGGCCTAAGTTGAAGAGAAAGAGAAAGTCAATCACCACAAAATAACAAAGCAATCCTTTTCACTGCTCTCACAAGAAACAACACCTACTAACGTCGATCTATCGGTAAAAATAAAAAGGAACAATTCAGTAAACTCAAGAAAAAACTCAAAAAGGGTCTCAAGAAAACTCAAAATTTATAATAAGTATTTTATCATGAGTACTCTTTCCTTCCTTACAAGATTAACAAAATGACAATAACATCTTATCCATTTCTTAGCCATTTCTCTTCGATGAAACTTAAAAAATATCTGCAACTTTAATTCTTTTTGTTTCTGTTCATAACATACAATGTCATACATGTTAGTAGAGTAACATTTTGTGACAAATTTATTTTATTTGAATACTATAATTGTAGAGGGAGCTTATGGTTATGGAGATCTATTCAAGCAAGCTTATGGCCTGAAAAAAACAACACTAAGCATAACACTCTTCAACAATGGTGCAACCTGTGGAGCTTGCTTTCAATTAATGTGTGTCGATGCTCTTCAATCGTGTCATCCAGGGAAAAAATTAGAACTATAACCGCCACCAATTTCTTCCCTCTAGATTACTCAAAAACTAAAGATATTTGGTGCATTCCTCCACAAGAACACTTTGATCTGTCGATGCCTATGTTCTTAGATATTTCCAAGTACGAAGAAGGAGTTGTCCCAGTATTTCTTAGCCATTTCTCTTCCTTCCAACACACACAAAACTCACAAAAATCAAATAAAGCAAAAGGGGTTTTCTGTCCCTGACCTTGTCGGAGTATTTGGCCGCAAGTCGCCGGAGTTCTGTGATTGAGCTAACTGTGCCAGAGTTTTCCATCGCTGAGTGGCTACAAGTCACCGGAGAGAGATACCATCCCCGTCGCAAGTCTCAAGGGTTGGGTTTAGTTGGGTATTTCTCACTAAGTCTCAAGGGTTGTGTTAGAGGGGATAAAGGGTAATTTTTATGGGTCAGGTCGGGTCATGATAGGGTATTATAATTTTTTTTTTCAGAAAATCGATCATAAGCCGTTGGTTTATTTTTTAAAAAAATAATTATTTTAAAAACTAAAATTTTAATAAATTGTATAATATTTATAATAACATTCGAATAATTTAATGCAATGTACATATAAATCATAAATTAGAGACGGTGCGAGTGTCATCGTGTACGAAGAATTGAGCTGAGTTGTCGTCGTTGTCGTCGCTTGTGGTCGATTTTTATTAAAAAATTAAAATTTTAATAAATTGTATAATATTTATAATAACATCCAAATAAGTTAATGCAATGTATATATAAATCAGATAATTAGTTATTTTATCATCACATTAACACGAGTAGTATATTTCTCAATCGTATAATAATATCAATGCATTTCGCAAATTAGGATGAATTTTTGGTTAATTAACTTTTAAATACGATATTATATACCTCGTAATACAACGTGTTAATCAGATAAATTATCCGTTAATTAGTTTACGTTATTACAACTTCAACAATATACCCTTGTCTACATTGACACAAGTAGTATATTTTCTCAATTGTATGATATTAATGTATATTCAAAATATTTTGATATATAGTATCAGTTATCTAACTTTTGATTACTGTGTACGTCACTACACGAGATATACGTATATATATATATATATATATATATATATATATATATATATATATTTGATTGGCTATCAACTTCCAAATACGTACTATGTACATCACATATACGATTTTATAACCCCATAATAATACAACGTATTTCACATATACTCAAATGAATTATCGGTTAGTTTATCTTATGATATTATACCGCCTCGATTGATCGATTGTATGATATCAACGTATTTAATATATAACTAGATACATTTAGTTAGCTTTAATTTTGATTACGTACTACGTACATCACTACACATGAGATATACATACATATATATATAAATGCAAGCTTCGGACTACGTAATACATGCATCACTACATAATATATACTATATATACCTATACATACACTCACACTATCGACTGCAGATTCTAAATACATACTATATACATCACATATACGAGTATATTATCGGTAATATAATGTGATGTATTTCATATACATACTTTGAGATTCTACTAATATAACTTCAACGTACAGTATATTATTACTTTGATCATTTCAAATAAAGGTATTCAATATGTTGGGATAGATTCGGCTAGTTTTTGACTACATCGTTCATATATATATATATATATATATATATCATCAACTTTTGAATACATATTATATACATCACATCCACAAGTATATTACCTCATAATACAACACATTCATTATATTCTGATGAATTATCGGTTATATATGTACATTACATTATTATAACTCCAATAACATAATATTGTTACCTCAACTGTATGATATAGACATATTCATTATATAAAGATTATGTTTAACGTAATTTAACATATATACAACAAAAAATATATTTATTTTATATGGTGAAAGATAAGTAAAAGATAAAGACTATGTTAAACGTAATTGATTCATTTTATTTAATATATTTCTTAGTTTATTTTTTAGTATAATATTTTTATAAAATATAATTTTAATTGATTTTATTATTATTACATAGGTTATCGATGACGTGTGGTCGATCAATGTAATTAAAAAATAATAATATATATTAAAAATATATTTGATTTTACATATAATAATTAAAATATATTTTTTTAGTCAAAAAGTGACCACAAGTGGTTGTTTATGCATAGTATTTTATTATTTATTATTTTATTACATATTTTTCTTTATTAATTTTTTTAAACCCAAAAGCGACCACAAGTGGTCTCTTTTTAGAAATTATTTTTAATTTAAGTTTTTAAATAAAAGCGACCATAAGTGGTCGCTTTTTAAAATTATTTTTAAATAAAAGAGACCACAAGTGGTCGCTTTTTGAAAAATATTTCTAAAAGAAAAGCGACCACAAGTGGTCGCTTTTGAAAAATATTTTTTATTTAATTTCTTAAATTAAAGTGACCACAAGTGGTTGATTTTTTTAAAAAAATTCTTTTTCATCCTTTTTAAATCAAAACGTGACCACAAGTGGTCGCTTTCCTAAAAAAATATTATTTTTTTAAAAAGAAAAGCGACCACAAGTGGTCTCTTTTTTAAAAATTATTTTTTATTTAATTTTTTAAATAAAAGCGACCACAAATGATCGATTTTTGTAAATAATTTTATTTTTTAAAAATATTTTAATTTTTTTTTTTAAAGAAAAGCGATCACTTGTGGTTGTTTTTTCAAAATATTTTTCTTTTTATTTTTAATCCAAAACTGACCACTTATGGTCATTTTTTTTGTAAAATAAATTATTTTAATAAAAATTGACCAAAAGTGGTCGATTTTTGTATAATATTTTAAATTTGATTCTTAATTAAAAGCGACCACAAGTGATCGCTTTAACAAAAAAAATTATGTTTTTTAACCGTAAATAGATCACTGGTTGCTTTTAATTTTTAAAAATCATAATAATTAATATAAAAATTTAAAACATAAAAGTGACTACATGTGGTCTCTTTTTTTTTTAGAAAAAAATTTAAAAACAACCACATGTGGTCGCTTTTATTACGACCACCAACTGTGTTATCTTTTTGTTGTCGCAAAAATTATTTTTGTAGTAGTGTCAAAAGCTTTACAGAAGGGTAAATCCCTTGCAAATTAGCTTGATTTGGATTCTTCAATTGATATAGGTTACACTTTTATTGGAGTTTAGACTTGATTTAATTTTGTGTATGCTCCTAAAATGGATGCTTGTTGATTATTCGTCGGACATACTTGAATTTGATTATATTTATATTATTGTCACTTGTATGAATACTTATTAAAAATCAAACTTGATCAAACTGCCTTATGATGTAAGGGCATTTGTAAATTTAGTTCGTTGTATTGTATCTTAAGAGATAGTGTGAATTTAATAAAATTATATAATATGGTAATGGAGGATCAGGTACCACGCTTGTATGAATATGAATATTGATATTACTTATTTTTGGAGGATCAGATACCACGATGGTACGACACATGCACTTAGATTGTCCCTTGTAGGTCATGACTAGTTGGGCAAAAATAAGTCCCTTAACATGTGTGTACAAATTAGTGTTGATTTTAAGAGGCCGTGTGGTTTAATAAGCTAATAATGAGCGAATGGTGTTCTAGTTTGCTAGGTTTAGAAGGACATAGTTGTTACTTTTGGTATTATTATTGGTTCCGTGGATGTTTATAGTATGGTTAATACTCTTGATGGTTACATGACCTGTTTCTACGCATTTTTTCTCCATCATTGATGTATTTTCTGATTCATTGAATACTTGCTATGTGTTGATGCCTGTCTACTTACTATTTGATTTATGTTGTATACATGCTATTAAATTAAGTTAGCCTATGATACCAACCAGTACATAGTGACTTGTGCTGATACTACCCTGTACTCTTCTTTTATTAAGTGCAGAAAGTGTTTCAGAGGCTCTGACATGACCTTATCTCTAGTGTTTGATAGCTGATCTCGATCGAAGGGTGAGTACTTGCAATACCCTGGATTTTTGGTCCTTGAAAGTTTCTGAAATTTTATCCTCAATGTCCTCATTACGACTCACCTTACGAGTCATAGGGTGTCATTATGAGTCGTGAGGACCCAAATCATAGCCTGACCAATATGTGTGGCTAAGTTTTCTATTCTGAGTATGAGTGGCTCCAACGAGTCGTATGGACTCATTAAGAGTCATGATGTCCCAAATGTAATCAAAACGGTGTATGTTCCAAGTGTTGTTATCCTGGTGACGACTAGGACCCTACGAGTCGTAGGGTCCCCTAATGAGTCGTATGGTGCCACTCGTAACCAGACCAGTTTTAATGGTTTGGGACACTATCTAGTCTACGACTGATGGGAAACAAGTTATAGGGTGACCCTACGAGTTGTAATGTCATCCGTAACGATAGACGATTTATTTTCCAGCTTTTTAATGAGGGTATTTTGGACATTTTCCTTTTATTCCAATAATAACCCACGGCCTATAAGCATACTTAGGACCCTATCTTCATCCATACTACATATCAAATACACCCTCTTTACTCTATCAGATTCCTTCGAGCAAAACAAGCTAGGGTTTCCTCAAGGTTGAACATCTAGGGGTCAATTCAAGTTTTTTTCTCCATAATTGAGAAACCTTCAAGCATGTTACTCTTCCCCAATTGTTACTTTGTTAAAAATATGTGTTTTAAAGTATTATTCATATGGTTTTGATGTTAGTTTTGGAACATAGGTTGAGGGTTCGAATGTTTTTTTTTTAAACAATGTTTTCCCATAGTTTACATATGATTATTCATTCTTTCTTTATGGTTTTGAACTTGTGGGATGCCTGCGTATGGAGAATAAACTAAGGGATTGTGATTTTCTCCAATTTGTAAATATTGACCATTAAAGTGATAATGACCTCAACCCTATATTGTGAAATTGATTTTGAATTTGAAAAGTATGCACATTAAACTACTCTTCAACTATTGCATAATGTGAAAAGCTAATGAAGTATAATGATTTTGAATTGAACCTTATAAGATTGTAAAGTTCCCCAAGCTAATATATAATAAACCAAGAGGGTTGTAAATTTCCCCAAGTGATGATAATTAGTTTGGCATGCTGATGTTACTTTGCAAGTGTAGTTGGTATAACGATACCAACAGTATATGCCTAAATGTGTATTATATTTCAATGAATGGGAATGTGTGATAAATAATTTAATTGGGCTTTAGTGAGGGTTGTGTAGCTGAGTCATAAAAGTAGTGGTCTCGAGGAACCAACACCAAAAATTGCATTAGCCGGCGTGAGGGTCTAAATATCGAGAGGTTCAAGTCCCTTTTATTATTATATGATTGAAAGGTTTGAGTCCCCCATATTATATTACATTATTAGGTGCTTCAGTCACCTTAGTATGCCGAGCGGTTCGAGTCTACCATGGTGCATATGTATACCCTCTGGTTCGTGCGGCTACATGCACTGGGGCCTTTCCAGCTAGGAAAGTGATTGACCCATATAGCCCGTGGGTGGCTTCTTATGTTATGATAGTTGAGCTACACAATCTAGGCTAAAGTTTTAAAGTGCATGCTAAGCCTTGATCCCTTTCTCGATATATTATTATGTATGTATATGTTGATGTTCATATGGTTTGGAATTGGTTTTGACTTTGCATTATTTTATCCCCTATTCCTGAGTTACATGCTAGTGCTCAAACCACTAACCATCTCCAGATGTTGTATCCCCACGAGATGCAGGCACCGAAGATACTTTTACTTTTCCTGCACAGTGTTAAGTAGATCGGCTTGGTTCATCGGTCATTGGTGGTGAAGCGGCGAGCTTTTATTCTCCGAAAGACTTGGACATTTCATCAATTTCCATTCACATATAAGAATTGGGAGTTTACACTATCATTAACATTGTCATTGTCATTGTCAGTATTGGGGGAATGTCCCCTCACCTTATTGATTTCGGTTTTGTTAGAAGGCTTTGTGGATTATTGTGGACTTGGGTGGTGATGTTGGTTGGTTGTTTTTGGTTGGTTATCAGTTATCAGTCATAAACATATCTTAAATTATTTGATCTTATCTTATGCTATCTTGTTATATGTTCGGAATTCATCCACTGTTGGGGGTATGACATTCTGTTTGACTAGGTGCAGGGGGTGGTCTCCTGTCCTTGTTGGACTTGAGATACTGTCATGGCCAGGCCCTGGTTTGAGTTGTGACAAAGTTGCTATTAGAGCCTAAGTTTGGTGTCATTGGGTGTCCACAAAATAGTGTCAAGTATAGTCTATTTTATGGGTGCGTAGCACACCACACTTATGAGGGAGATGCTACTAGGCATTTTGGAATGTTTCCCTTTCTTGTTGTTTTATTTTGAGCTATAGAGTCTAAGATTTTGAAATCTCCTCTAATTCCCGTATGTTCGTTGTAAACACCTAATTTTTACCAAACAAAACGTTTTACATCACTTTTAGTGTTTAATGTATATATATACATAAACTATATTTGTTTTCTTCTTTTAATGTTGTTAATAAATAATCTAATAATATTAATAATTTCTTAATCGTGTTTTTTGGACTAGCTATTTAACTTTTCTATATTTTTATCATATCAAAACAATCAACTAATATTTTGTCATTATATTATATTTATATTTTTTTTAAAAATAAAAAATAAAATAAAATAATAATAAAAATAAAATTTTATCCTAAACTACCCACACACCCCCACACTCCTAATTCCCCTCAACCTCTTCCCCCATTATCTGACAACTCCCTCGCATCCCTCATATTCAGCACGCACACACTACTATATGAACAGAAAAAAGATACGTACATTGACTACTGAGACACAAACAGAGAAAAATCACAGACACTGAAAAAGGGAAAAAAACAAAGAGACTGAGAGAAAACATCAGACAAAAACAGTAAAAAAATAGAACATTTTTAGAGTTTAGAGTTCACCAGTTTGATGTTAGAGTTTCGTTTGAGGATTCCAGTGACGAATTCGTGTTTCTCTTCTACTTAACTCATCATACTGGTTTCAATTTAATCCTATGTTGTTTTTTGCATAAACTTTATCACGAATCAAAATATGAATAAAATTGTTTAAATAATTTTCATGTATTATTCAATATGTGTTGTTGATTTATTATGCGAATCTATTTATTATTATGTGCTGTATATTAAGTCACAGAATATTTGTACACAGAAAAGCTTTGTATTCACATGGATTCATATACACATACTTTCATTCATCACTAAGAACATAAGACTACATACACATAGACGTGTAAAATAGTAAAAAATAATACATCAGTGAATTATCAAGCAAAAACCAGAGAAGAAAAATGAAGTAAAAATAGAAAAATCGAGAATTGAACGGGTAGAAGAGAAATTAACAATTTTTGAATTTTTCGGCGAATAACTCGCCGAAAAACCATCGAAAATGTCTTGGTTGCAAAAATCGGAGCCATTCTCTATTTCCCGTCATCATTCGAACCCGCCTGTACTCCTTCAAGACGAACACGACGCCCCAAGCCAAAAATTCTCCCAATCTCGTCCCCAAATCTTTATTGAAATTCGGCTGGTGATACACCGCTTACCCTTACTATCGCTGAGCCAGGTCCAATGAATAACCAGCCAGAAATCCCCTCCAACCATCGTCAACCACCAAAAACCGACCCAAAGTCCACCCCATTGCCGAAAACCCCTCAAATTTGACCCCTAGGGTCGATTCGGGGACAAATTGCCAGAAAAATGGCATCGCCGGTAGACTGCCGCTACCCCTTCTTTCCTATTTTTCTCACCACTGCCGTGCGAAATTAATCTCCAGCGAGCGAATTTTGGCAAACAATTACAACTATATCATTTCTCAATTCTAAAAAATATAGAACTATTTTATCTTGCTGAATTTAGCAAAAATAGTGTCTGCTGCTGCCGCAACTACGAAAAAAGAGTTTTGATGTTATTAAAAAACCTAGATCTCATCCTCTGTATGCTGAGATGATAACAAAAGCAGTTGTTTTGTTGTTTTTGACTGAAAGACTTTTTTAAGTTCAATTAAGTAATAATCATGGTAGGTAATAAATTTTATTTGGTATTGAATTAGAAAATATACTCTTTTTAAGTTCAACTAAGTTATAATCATGGTAAGTAATAAATTTGATTGGATATTGAATTGAAAAATATGTACCCTCTTAAATTTAGCCATCATTAGTTGGGTTTAGAATTTATCTATTTTAATTAAATAATTTGTTATTAATAAAAAAAGAAGTTATATTTCTTATTATTTTAATTATTTGTCCAATAATTTCATGTAGTTGATATTTAAAGTATTTTAATGAGTTTTAATCGTGCCTTTAAATTATATATATATATATATGTATATATATATATATATATATATATATATATATATATATATATTGGTGTTCTCTTGAGTTATATATAATCACAAAATAAAGTATTAATTTCTAAAGCTAAAAATATTTTGTGGTTTCAATTGTTTTAAGTTCCGAATTAATTGTGTGACGTTAAATGAGATGAGTTATGAATTTATTCAGGACTCATCCTATAATCGAGAAAAGAAGAGAGGAAAAAATTATTTATAGGGGAGTGAATTTGTAAAAGAATGAATTTAGATTCTTAACCAAGAGAAAATTAAAAGTTTAACATACAAGAGAAAATTAACGATGAAGTTGGAAAGCCCTGCTACCGACTATTCGTTATAATAAAATTAACACGTCATTTCATAGCCAATCTAACTAAGATGAGTAGATTTTTAAAACATGTTAGGTGCTCATTTAAATTTAGGAAAAAATGGGAACGATCCATAAATGATACAAAGGCGTGAGAAATATACCAAAACTCGTGATAAGGCCGAAAAGTACTACTATCGGTAAGCCACACATCAATACATTTTTAAATATATTCAAAAAATAAATAAAAGAGGGATAAAAGTCACTTTTAGGCTAACAAATATTATATATCCAATATATTAATTTAAGCCCGACATAAGTCATTAAAGCGACCGTGCTCAAACCACGAGACTCGAGGGGTGCCTCATACCTTTTCCTCGGTCAACAGAATTTCTTACCCGATCTTTTATTTCTGCAGACCAATAAAAAGTCATTTTCTTTTGACCAGGGATTCAAAAAGGCGACTTGGAACACCCAAACTCAATTCCAAGTGGTGACTCTGTAAAATAAATAATCACTTTTCAAAACGTCCCTTTAATTGGAAAAAGCCTTTTGTGCAAAAACTAACTCCCTAGCGGGGTTTGGATTGTAAAAAATAGGGGTGTGACAGATGTCGACTCTGCTGGGGATAACCAGAATTCAAGCTTTTATATTGACTTGTTTGGCTTTATGTATTTTGAGATATAGTATTTGCTGGCCTAAATGTGTCATTTGTCTAACTGTTTACCACTTTGATATTATTTGAATTATAATATAAATTATCTTCTCTCGCATACCCATTTGAGTTTTTTGAGATAATTTATATTCGGAGATGCGACATACGCTCCCGAGCCTTGAGATACCAGAGATGCGGCAATGCTCCTGGGAAGGATTCTATATTCACACATGATTTAGGATGGGAAGGACCAATGGTGAGTCCGGAGAACACTGCTATCGGTAAGCTGTTCCTGCACGACTCGAGTTGTCTGCTCTTTTTATAGCTAGTCTAGACACCTTTCTCCATTAGGTTAAACCTAGTAAAACTAAAACTTAGATTTGATTATCCCTATTAGGCTCCGCTTTATTTGCATCATGTGCATTTTTGACTTAGTGGGCTCGACAAAGGTTTGAATGTCTAAAAGTACCCTCTTTTAAGACTGTCCATTTTCTGTGCTACTAGTCGCATTAACTATCTGGCTTTTTCAAATGTTGGCTAGATTTGGAATCCATTAACGTAAGAGAGGCTGAAAATGACTCTCTAAAACCTATTCTTTTTGAAAACCCAAATGAGGTGTGAGATTTTCTTTCACAAATAAAAAAATTAAATTATTGAGTTTGCCTTAGTATGGACAAACTATGCACATCTGATTCTCATCTTAGTGAGATACGTAGGCAGCCCTGCGCGGGTTCGGTGATCCTTAAAATGAAGGTTGTATTTTCTTAAAGAAAAAAAAAAGAGTTTTGATCCTTAAAAAAATCAATCGATTCATTTTCAAAAATTTAAAAAAAAATCACTATTAATAAATTCAATTTTTTTTCATTATTCAAATAAAAAGTAGGTTTCTTCATATCTCCAGTTTTATGAACTACAGACACCTAATTCGCATCTCAGTGAGATACGTAGGTAGCCCTCCGTGGATTCAGTGATCTTTAAATAAAACGGGGTTGTCTTTTCTCAAAAAAAAAAAAAAGAAAGAAGAGTTTGATCTTTACAAAAAAAATCAATCAATTAATTCGTTTTCAATTTTTTTTTAAATCATTATTAATAAATTCAAAAAAAAAATTATTTTCTTTTCATTATTTAAAAAAAAGTGGGTTTCTTCATGTCTCCAGTTTCATGAACTACGCACACCTGATTCTCATCTTAATGAGATACGTAGGCAACCTTTCTTAGGTTCGGTGATCCTCATTCAATTTAAATTTTTTTATTGATTTTATTTTAAAATAATAATAATAATAAAAAATAAAGGGGATTAGTCTTCTTCAAAAGAAATCCTTATATATAAAAAAAGAAAGTGTTTATTAAGATTTTTTTTAAAAATATAGAAAAGAGAAAGAAAAGTTTTTCCTTATTCAAAACTCAAAAAGAAAAAAAAATCTTGCTTCATATTTTATGCTTTCTAAACTACGTCTGACCTAATTCTTATTTCAACAAGATATGCAGGCAACTCTTCTTTTGAGTTCGGTCTCATCTAGAAAAAGATATTTCTTGACTTAGTAATTAGTACCAACATACTTAAAAATATGAATGAAAAATAAGTGTTAAATTATATGACATGCTGATAGAGTGGACCAATTTTGTTGTAAACTAGGGATTCTTTTGGTACCTTTAATTATGCTTAAGTTGTCTTTGTAAATTTTTCTTGCTCTAAGTCAAGCTTAAAATAAATCTTACCTCATTATTTCATATGAATTGTGTGTTGAGCTCTAGATTGAAAATTCAATGGCATCACTTTGTTGATCTAAAACTTGGCCTGAGTATTTGTTGAGGCAAAATTTTGAGCAACACTTAACTTGGGATAGGATTGTAGGCTTTCTTTGACTCGATTGTGCCTTTGAAGCCTACCAAATAAAATATAATCCCTAGACTTCCCCGTTTAAAACTAAAACCATTTATTGGATACCCAAATCTTAGCCTATACATTTTTGAGTGCATAAATGAACAACCCCACTTTTGGCCCCACCTCCCCAAGTGCGCTGCTAAAGATCTAAGTTAGAGGACAAATCAAAAGTCGAGGATGTAAAAGTTCGAACAAAGCTATAGACAAACAGAAATTCTTACTCCAAAAAAAGAGAAAGATCCCCCCCCAAAAAAACCTCCAACAAGGGGTAAAAAAATAATAAAAAAGCTAATTCAAAAATTGACTTTGAAGGAAAGAAAAAAAATATTGGGAGGAAGCAACAAATAAAATGAAGATCAACTGCAAAATGCAAGATATTGAGAGCAAAGTGCAATGCTTAAGGAGGGAATAGTCAATTTATCCCAAATGAATATCCTACCCATCCCTAAGCTAACACTAAAAGCCAATGACAAGTCCTACTTGATTTCATTTTGAGTGTTCTCACATTAGTGGATACTTACATGATGTCCAAACTTATGGCATCTTATTGCATGCATTGAATATCTTTCTGAGTGTGAGTGCTTCTTGAACATCCTAAAATCTAAACTCTTTTATGGTGAGTGAATTAGGACTTTAGTTATGGTAAGGACACTAGAAACATGAGGATAAAAGTAATTTAACTGCTAGATTTGGAGCAAGACATATATATCTTGTATAAAACTTAAGTATATCTGAGGTATCGTTTGAAACTATAGTTATTACTTTTGATCGGACTTCGGTTATTATTTGAAGGTAATTTGAGGTGACTCCTATGCATAATACTAATTGTTGGTATCAATTGAAGTCAAAAAATGAATTTTTTTCTTTCATCTTATTCGGTCCTGCTGAATAAAAGTTTTTTCTACAACCCTGAAAGAGATAATGCTGGGGCATTTCTTTTATAAAAGAAGAACAATCAAAAAGAATTTCAAAGTTCCTCGCATCTAAAACAGGGACAAATTATTTTATTAAAAAAAAGAAAAAAAGAAAAAAAATATATCTCACTAACCTCAGCAGGTACAACATCTCCTGATTACACTTTCCTATTTTTCTACTTTAAGTCTTCATAGGGTACGACATCCCCTAGTTGACATTTTAGGAAACAAAATTTCCTATTTTCTTCTTTATGTCTTCATAGGGTACGACATTCCTTAGTTGATATCTTAGGAAACAAAATTTCCTATTTTTCTTCATTATGTCTTCATAGGGTATGGCATTCCCTAGTTGACACCTTAGGAAACAACAATTCCTATTTTCTTCTTTATGTCTTCATAGGGTACGACATTCCCTAGTTGACATCTTAGGAAACAAAATTTCCAATTTTCTTCTTTGTGTCCTTATAGGGTACGGCATTCCTTAGTTGACATCTTAGGAAACAAAATTTCTCATTTTTCTACTTTAAGTTTTCATAGGGTATGACATTCCCTAGTTGACATCTTAGGAAACAATATTTCATATTTTCTCCTTTATGTCTTCATAGGGTACGAAATTCCCTAGTTGACATCTTAGAAAATAAAATTTCATATTTTTCTACTTTAAGTCTTCATAGGGCACGACATTCCCTAGTTCACATCTCAGGAAACAAAATTTTCTATTTTATTCCCTAGTTGACATCTTAGGAAACAATATTTCCTATTTTCTTCTTTATGTCTTCATAAGGTACGACATTCCCTAATTGACATCTTAGGAAACAAAATTTCCTATTTTTCTACTTTAAGTCTTCATAGGGTACGACATTTCTTTGTTGACATCTTAGGAAATGAAATTTCCTAATTTTCTACTTTAATTCTTTATAGGGTACGATATTCCCTAGTTGACATCTTAGGAAACACAATTTCCTATTTTTCTACTTTATGTCTTCATAGGGTACGACATCCCCTAGTTGACATCTTAGGAAATAGAATTTTCTATTTTCTTCTTTTTGTCTTCATAGGGTACAACATTCCCTAGTTGACATCTTAGGAAATAAATTTTATATTTTTCTACTTTAAGTCTTCATAGGGTACGACATTCCCTAGTTGACATCTTAGGAAATAAAATTTTCTTTTTTTCTACTTTAAGTCTTCATAGGGTACGACATCCCCTAGATGACATCTTAGGAAACAAAATTTTCTATTTTCTTTTTTATGTCTTCATAAGGTACGACATTCCCTAGTTGACGTCTTAGGAAACAAAATTTTCCATTTTCTTCTTTATGTCTTCATAGGGTACGACATTCCCTAGTTGCCATTTTAGGAAATGAATTTTCCTATCTTCTTCTCTATGTCTTCATAGGGTATGACATTTCCTAGTTGCCATTTTATTATATGAATTTTTATATTTTCTTATTTATATCTTCATAGGGTACGACATTCCCTAGCTGTTATTTTAGGAAACAAAATTTTCTATTTTCTCCTTTATGTTTTCATAGGGTATGACATTTTCTAGTTGCCATTTTAGAAATAATTTTTTTTTTACTTTCTCCATCCCCTAGTTGCCATTTTATGATAGCAATATCTCTTATTTTCTTCTTTTATGTCTTCATAGGGAACGACATTCCTTAGCTGTCATTTTAAGAAACAAAATCCTTTTTTTTTCTTTTATGTCTTCATAGGGCACGACATTCCCTAGTTGTCATTTTATGAAATAAAATTTTCAATTTTCTTCTTTAAAGTCTTCATAGGGTAGGATATTGCCTAGTTGCCATTTTTGGAAATGAATTTTCCTATCTTCTCCTTTATGTCTTCATATGGTACGACATTTCCTAGTTGTCATTTTAGGAATTGAATTTTCTATTTTTCTTCTTTAAGTCTTCATAGGGTATGACATTCCCTAGTTGTCATTTTAGAAATTGAATTTTCTATTTTTCTACGTTAAGTCTTCATAGGGTACGGCATTCCCTAGTTGACATTTTAGAAAACAAAATTTCCTAATTTTCTTCTTTATGTCTTCATAGGGTACGACATTCCCTAGTTGACATCTTAGGAAACAAAATTTCCTATTTTTTCTACTTTAAGTCTTCATAGAGTATGACATTCCCGATTTGACATCTTAGGAAACAAAATTTTCTATTTTATTATTTATGTTTTCGTAGGGTATGATATTCCCTAGTTGACATCTTAGGAAACAAAATTTCATATTTTTTCTACTTTAATTCTTCATAGGGTACGACATTCCCTTGTTGACATCTTAGGAAACGAAATTTTCTATTTTCTTCTTTAAGTTTTCATAGATTACGACATCCCCAAGTTGACATCTTAGGAAACAAAATTTCCTATTTTCTACTTTAAGTCTTCATAGGGTACGGCATTCCCTAGTTGACATCTTAGTAAACAAAATTTCCTATTTTCTTCTTTATGTGTTCATAGGGTATGACATCCCCTAGTTGACATCTTAGGAAGTAAAATTTCTTATTTTCTTTTTCAAGACTTCATTGGATACGACATTCCTTAGTTGCCATTTTAGGAAACTAAATTTCCTAATTTTCTTCTTTATGTCTTCAATGGGTGTGACATCCCTTAGTTGACATCTTAGGAGACAAAATTTTCTATTTTCTTATTTTCGTCTTCATAGGGTATGCCATTCCCTAGTTGACATCTTAGGAAACAAAATTTTCTATTCTCTTCTTTATGTCTTCATAGGGTACGACATTCCCTAGTTGACATCTTAGGAAACAAAATTTTCTATTTGTCTACTTTAAGTCTTCATAGGGTACGATATTCCCTAGTTGACATCTTAAGAAACACAATTTTTTAATTTCTTCTTTATGTCTTCATAGGGCACGAAATTCTCCAGTTGACATCTTAGGAAACAAAATATCCTATTTTCTTCTTTAAGTCTTCATAGGGTACGACATTCCCTAGTTGGCATCTTAGGGAACAAAATTTCCTATTTTCTTCTTTATGTCTTCATAGGATACGACATTCCATAGTTGCCATTTTAGGAAATAAAATTTCCTAATTTTCTCCTATGTCTTCATAGGGTATGGTATTCCCTAGTTGTCATAGTGGAAAACAAACTTTTCTATTTTTCTCCATTAAGTCTTCATAGGGTACGACATTACCTAGTCGCATTTTAAGAAGTAAATATCCTAATTATTTTCATGCATTCACAAGGTATAATATCCCTTGGTTGCATTGCTGAGAACAAAAATCTTATTTTCTTGTGTACCTAGTTTAGATTTCTATCATTTTCCTTTATTTCTCAATTAGTTTATAATTTTCTAATAACTTACAAAATTTTTCTAGTGCAAACTAGGGCAAAAAGTTTTGTTCGTTTTGTTTGTTTTTTCTTTGATGGCTTGTAGGTTTTTCTGCAAAGAACAAATTTGATGTCCAAGAATGAAATCACATCTCTGATTAGAGTAGAGAAGAATGTTCAATCTCGAAGATAGTTAGAGTCAGCTTAGCATATGTAGCAGCCCAGCTTCTCAAGAGTATCTTCTTAGCTTCTGGTCAAGAGAACAAACATCCAATAATATTCTATGAACTATCCTTTGGAGGAGCGTCAACGACTCTATCCAAGTTTTAAGTTCAAGTCTCAAACCTTACTTCAAGATCAAATTTTGAGATCAAGGTACCCACCATAAGAAGGTAAAGCGATAACTGAAGATCCAAAAGAAGATCTGAAGCAAGATAATCAAGACAAATAGAATGGATAGGATCTTGTATTTTTCCTTTGTAGTTTTATTTTTTCCTTTTCTCTGAGGTAATCAAAGGAGCCACGGACCGGAACTTCGATGGGACCTCACTCGAATCTCTAACTCATCCTTTAATTCTTACACCTATTTGAACTACATGTGACCTGATTCTCTTATAACCCGAGATATGTAGGATGCCTAAAGCCAAGGCTCGGTCACACCTCTTTCCTACTTATTTATGTATTACTTTTGAATAAATGCTTGGGCAAAAAATTAGTCATGTTTACTTCTTTGCTTGAAAACTCTCCATATTTCACCAAAGAGGGTGATTCTGTAAACACCTAATTTTTGACCAAACTGAACATTTTACGTCACTTTTAGTGTTTAATGTATATATATACATAAACTATATTTCTTTTCTTCTTTTAATGTTTTTAATAAATAATCTAATAATATTAATAATTTCTTAATCGTACTTTTAGGACTAGCTATCTAACTTTTCTATATTTTTACCATATCAAAACAATCAACTAATATTTTGTCATTATATTTTATATATATATTTTTAAAAAAATAAATAAAATAAAATAATAATAAAAAATAAAATTTTATCCTAAACTACCCCCACACCCCCATACTCCTAATTCTCTCAACCTTTTCCCCCATCATTTGATAACTTCCTCACATCCCTCATATCCAGCACACACACTACTAAATGAACAGTCCCTCATATCCCTCATATTCGATACACACACACACCACAATATGAACAGAAAAAAGATACGTACATTGACTACTGAGACATAAATAGACAAAAATCACAGACACTGAAAAAGGAAAAAAACAAAGAGACAGACACTGAAGGAAAAAACCAGACCAAAACAGTAAAAAAGAGAGAACATTTTTAGAGTTTAGAGTTCAGAGTTTGACGTTAGAGTTTTGTTTGAGGATTCCAGTAACGAGTTCGTGTTTCTCTTCTACTTAACTCATCATACAGGTTTTAATTTAATCCTATGTTGTTTATTGCATAAATTTATCATAAATTAAAATATGAATAAAATTATTTAAATAATTTTCATGTATTATTCAATATGTGTTGTTGATTTATTATGCGAATCTTTTTATTATTATGTGTTGTATATTAAGTCACTAAATATTTGTACACAGAAAAGCTTTGTATTCACATGGATTCTTATACACACACTTTCATCCATCACTAAGAACATAACACTACATACACATAGACGTGTAAAATAGTAAGTGAATTATCAATCAAAAACCAGGGAAGAAAAATAGAGTAAAAATAGAAAAATTAAGAATTGAACGGGTAGAAGAGAAATTAACAATTTTTGAATTCTTCGACGAATAACTCGCTAAAAAACCATCGAAAATGTCTTGATTGCAAAAATCAAAGCCATTCTCCATCTCTCGGCATTGTTTGAACCCGTCGATACTCCATCAAGATGGAATGGTGCCCAAGCCAAAAATTCTCCAACTCTCATCCCCAAATCTTCATTGAAATCCGATTGGTGAACCACTGCCTACCCTTTACTGTTGCCTATACAGATCTGATGAATAACCAGTTGGAAACACCCTCCAACCGTCCCCAACCACCAAAAACTGACCCAAAGTCCACCCCATTATCGAAAAACCCTCAAATCTGACCCCTAGGGTCGATTCTGGTGACAACTCACCAGCAAAAATGGTGTCATTGGTAGACCACCGCTACCCCTAATTTCCTTTTTTTCTTGCCACTGCGGTGCGAAATTAATCTTCGGCAAGCGAATTTTGGCAAAAAATCGCAACCAAATTATTTCTCAATTCTCAAAATACAGAACTATTTTATCTTGTTGAATTTAGCAAAAATGGTGTCTGCTGCTACTGCAACTATGAAAAAAGAGTTTTGATGTTTTTAAAAAACCTAGATCTCATCCTCCGTATGCTGAGATGATAACAAAAGCAGTTGTTTGGTTGTGTTTGACTCAAAAACTTTTTTAAGTTTAATTAAGTGATAATCATGGTAGGTAATAAATTTGATTTGGTATTGAATTAGAAAATATTCTCTTTTTAAGTTCAATTAAGTTATAATCATGGTAAGTAATAAATTTGATTGGATATTGAATTGGAAAATATGTACCCTCTTAAATTTAGCCATCATTTGTAGGGTTTGGAATTTATCTATTTTAATTAAATGATTTGTTATTAATAAAAAAAGAAGTTATATTTCTTATTATTTTAATTATTTGTCCAATAATTTCATGTAGTTGATATTTAAAGTATTTTAATGAGTTTTAATCGTGCCTTTAAATTATATATATATATATATGTATATATATATATATATATATATA
>NC_061119.1:149615997-149810867 GCF_002878395.1 Capsicum annuum
ATTTGGTGTTCTCTTGAGTTATATACAATCACAAAATAAAGTATTAATTTCTTAAGCAAGAAATATTTTGTGGTTTCGATTGTTTTAAGTTCCGAATTAACTGTGTAAGATTAAATGAGATGTGTTACAAATTTATTCAAGACTCATCCTATAATCGAGAAAAGAAGAGAGGAAAAAACTACTTGTAGGGGAGTACTACTATCGGTAAGTCATACATGAATACAATTTTAAATATATTTAAAAAATAAATAAAAGCGGGATAAAAGTCACTTTTAGGCTAACAAATATTATCCAAGAGATTAATTTAAGCCAGACATAAGTCATTAAGGAGACCATACTAAACTATAGGATTCGAGGGGTTCCTCATACCTTTCCCTCGGTCAACAGAATTCCTTACCCGGACTTTTGTTTCTGCAGACCAAATAAAGAGTCATTTTCTTTTGACCAGGGATTCAAAAAGGTGACTTGTAAACCCAAACTCAATTCCAAGTGGCGTCTCTGTAAAATAAATAATCCCTTTTCAAAACATCACTTTAATTGAAAAAACCTTTTTTTTCTAAAACCAACTCCCTAGCGGGGTTCGGATAGTAGAAAATAGGGGTGTGACATTCTCTTTTAGATCATGCCTTCTAGAAGATCTAATGCTCGTGGAAACCTTTTTGTCCCATCTGAGGACAATATGGATAGAGCTCGTCCTACTTAAGTAGTTCATACCCGGACTAGGGTCACTGCTTTTAATTGAACTAGTGAAGTTCCATCGGCTCCCCCTATACCTCCTCGAACACCTCAAGCTGATGTATCTAATGTTGAGTTTCACTAGTCTATCCAATTGCTTACCCAGTTGGTGGCCTCTCAAACTGAGCGTGTTACTTCTGTTGCTCTATCTTCTGAGGTCACTAGAGTTGGCCAATTTATGAGGTTGAGTCCTCCTAATTTTACTTGTTCTAAAGTTAAGAAAGATCTTCAGAATTTCATTGATGAGATGGAAAATATTTTTCATGTAATGCATGCTACTGATGTGGAAGGTGGAGGGTTTGCTGCTTATAAATTAAAGGATGTGGCATATCAGTGGTATGAGGAATGGGACTAGTCTAAGGGTAATGATATTGAGTCCTCTTTGTGGGATGAGTTCTCTAGGGATTTTCTTAATCGCTTCTTTCCTTAAGAGTTGAGGGAGGCGAAGGCTGTGGAATTTGTGAATTTGAAGCAAGACAGGATAATAGTAAAAGAGTATGCCTTGTAGTTTCATCAGTTATCTCATTATGTTCCAGAGTTAGTGTTTAGCATGAGGGATAGAATGAGTAAATTTGCCTCTGGGTTGTCCCATGATTTGATCTTGGAGAGCAAAGCCGCCTTGTTAAACAAGGATTGGACATGTCTAGACTTGTGGTGTATATGCAATAAGTAGAAGAAGAAAAAAAAAGCAAGAAGAGATAAGTGAAAGTTAAATAAGAAGTTTCAGCATTCAGATCAGGGTGGAGGTCAGCAGCAGAGTGGTAAAGAAAGTGGAAAATGGTCTAAGAAGAAGTGGGGTAATTCTGGTTCCTAATCTACACTATTGCTCCTTATTCGAAGATGTCGGGTAATGTCATTTTCAAAATAGTGTTGGTCTTAGGGCACAGGGTGCCTAGCCTCAGGCTAGTGGGGCTTAGTAAGCTCCGTCATATCCTCCTTGTGGATTTTGTGGTCAGGTGTATCGAGGTATTTGTGAAGAGAGGAAGAAAAAATGCTCTAAATATGGTCAGATTGGTCATATGCAGAGGGATTGTCCTTCTAGGGTTGTTTATGAGGTAAATAAGATTCCTGTTGCTACTTCATTGGCTCCTACTCCAAAGGGTGCTACTTTCACTTTTGTCTCAGACATTGGTCAAAATGTCTGTACGCTCTTGCAACCTGTCAGGATTCTGAGGTGTCTCCCAATGTTGTTACTCGTACGCTGAAACTTTTGTCTCGTGATGTATATTGTCTACTTGATCTTGGGTCTACCTCTCTTATGTGGCTATTCATTTTAGTTTTGATCCTGAGTGTATTCCGGATCCCTTCTCTGTGTCCACCCCGGTGGGTCACTCCATTGCAACTAAAATGGTCTATAAAGGTTGTGTGATATCAGTCTATGGTAGAGAGACCTTGGCGGATGTGATAGATTTGGACATGTTAGGCTTTAATATAATTTTAGGGATAATTGGTTGCATTCGTGCTATGTGTCTCGTGATTGTCAGACCCGAAGGGTTAGTTTCCAATTCCCAAATGAGCCAGTGATTGAGTGCGAAGGTAGTTCCCTAGTGCCTAAGGGAAGGTTTATTTTGTATCTTAGAGCCCAAAAATTGATTTCCAAGGGGTACCTCTACCATCTAGTGCATGCCAAGGATTCTTGATTCGAAGGTCCTTCTTTGCAGTCTATCCTTGTGGTATGTGAATTTCTTGAGGCATTTCTAATGATTTTCCTGGGGTTTCTCCCGATAGGGAAATTGATTTTGGGATTGATCTTCTTTCGATCACTCATCCTATTTCTATCCCTCCCTATAGAATGGCTCCGAATAAGTTGAAAGAACTCAAGGAGCGATTGAAAGATCTTCTAGATAAGTGTTTTATCCACCTTAGTATATCTATGTGGGGTTCTTAGATTCTATTCGTGCAGAAGAAGGATGGGTCCCTTTAGATGTGTATAGATTACCGCCAATTGAATAAGATGACCATGAATAATAAGTATTCGCTTTCTAGGATTGATGATCTCTTTAATCAGCTTTAGGGTTTTAAGTACTTTTCTATGATCGATCTTCGGTTGCGTTACTACCAGTTGAAGATTAGAAAAGTGGATATCCCTAAGACTACATTTTGAACCTAGTATGGTTATTTTGAGTTTTTAGTGTTGTCCTTTGGTTTGACTAATGCCCCAACAACATTTATGGATCTTATAAACTGGGTATTTTGTAAGTTCTTGGATTTGTTCATAATTATGTTTATTGATGATATTTTGGTGTATTTTATAAGTGAGGTGGATCGTGCTGATCACCCTCTCCTTATGTTGGAAACCTTGAAAGATCAACGATTGTATGTAAAATTCTCAAAGTGTGAGTTCTGGTTAAATGCTGTGACTTATCTGGGTCATGTTGTTTCTAGTGAAGGGATCATGGTGGATCCACAGAAAGTTGCGGTGGTTAAGAAGTGGCTTAAGCCCACGACTCTAATAGGCATTTAGAGCTTCTTGGGTTTAGCCGGTTATTATAGGAGGTTTGTGGAAAGTTTCTCTTCTATTACTTCCCCATTGACTAAGTTGACTCAGAAAAAGGTGAAGTTCTTGTGATAAGATACTTGTGACGGCAGTTTTGAGAAGTTAAAGGATAAGTTAACTTCTGCTCCAATTTTGACTCTACCTAAGGGTACTGATGGCTTTGTTGTCTATTGTGATGCGTCCCATATTGGACTGGGTTGTGTGTTGATGTATCATGGTAAGGTGGTTGCATATACTTCTAGGCAGTTGAAAGTGCATGAGAAGAACTATCCGACGCATGATTTGGAATTATTGGCTGTGGTCTTTGCTTTAAAAATTAGGCATCACTATTTGTATGGGGTCCTTGTTGACATCTTCTTGGACTATAAGAGTTAGAGTATGTGTTCACCCAGAAGGAGTTGAACTTCAGGCTAGGACTGTCAAACGGGCCGGGCCGGGCCAACCCGAAATCGGCCCTTCTACTTTAACTGGTTGAGGGCCGAGTTTGGCGCTAGCTGGGCCGGGCCGGGCCCAACAGTAAAAAAATTAAAGCCCACCCGAACCTGGCCCACTTAATCCAACCCGGTCAAACCCACCAAAACCCGATCAAACCCGGTTAAAAAAATGGTCAAACCCGATAAAAAATATAAAAAAAAACTTTCTTTCAATATACATTACATATAGTCATATACCCACCTATATACTTTATAAATACGTTAAATAATATATATACACTATATATATAGTATATACTACATTAGAATTTTAAAAATATATACACATATGCACAATTAGTCAATTACTCATATATACGCTTCATTCAATGTATATATACTACTTATGAAATATACTACATTATATATACATTACAATATATATAGATATAGTTATATACTAATTTGTAAAACATATATATACATGCATATGTTAAATATACACTTCTATAGAAGATATATACACAAATATACAAAACATATGCTACTTAATATAATCAATTAATAATATTTGGTAGTAAATTATTAATATATTAGAAGTAAATTTTTAATTTAAAGTAGAAAACTAGAAATTCAATTTAAAATTTTAAATCGTTAAATGAAAAAATATAAAAAGAAAGGACTAAGGAGTGGATGAATTTGGGGAATTTTATTGATTGCAAAATAATCCGAAATTTATAATTTACATGAATGAAAAATCTACAAATTATGCAACATTTTTTCCAATTCATCCATGTTTATATTAACAGGAACTTGCATAGGATAATCGAAGTCAACGAGAGCAAAACCATGCATTGGACTTGATTCTGCTGAGTTCTCCTGTGAAGACATAATTTCTTCAAGTTTCAGCTCATCGCTCGGCTTCGGTTCCTTTCCTTGGTTTCTTCTTTCCGCTCTAATCCAATCACTGAGGTAAACTAGAACATTCATTGCATTGCTTCCCAATGAGTGTCAGTTGTCTCCAAGCTGCTGTCGTCCCTGACTAAAGACGCTCTCTGATGCAACGGTTGACATTGAAACATTCAAGATATCTCTAGCTAATCTTGAAAGCACAGGATATTGTGTTTCATTACTCCTCCACCATTCCAACGTGTTGATCCATCGTCTGCGATCCTATGGTGCCGATCAAAGATAATATTTCAGCTCTTTCCGATAAGTTGATATGTAAGTTCTCTCATCAACACTGTTCCAACAATTTAAATAAAAAAGAAATCAGGAAAACCACTATGTACCGGCCTTTTAGAAGATGATGGCTCCTCGGGAGGATGAGGAGCGACAGTTGGAGTGATATTTGTAGGTACGGCTAAATAAAATAAATCAGCATAGTGATTATATAAATTTTCTATGTAATCCTTTGCATCATTCGTAGCCATCCACAAATCAGGTTGTACTTGTTCAGAATCATGGTTAGTATTTATTTCTAAGTTAGTATAAATAAGAGTACTAAAGTGGCACATATTATTATATTTCATGCACGGATTTAGCATAGCACCAACCAAGTAAATAGGGGGAATCGGAAAAAAATATTTTTTAAATTTCGTAAACATGGAACCAACAGCTTCTTTATAACCTTCTTTATTTTTATATTCTTTGAGCAAACCAGAAATATCGGCTATATATGCCAAAATATTACAAACAGTAGGATAATAAGCACCGAAAAATTCAACCGTAGCTACACAAATTTTTTCTAAAAACTTAACAAGATCATTAATTACAAATAAATCAGAATCATGTAGCATGCTATCAACAGAATCATCAAATGAACCGCAATATTGGTTAAATGCTAGTGTAATAGGAAATCTATATTTATAACAAGTTTTTAAAAATTCATACGTAGAATTCCATCTAGTATCAATTTCCTCAGGCATCAAAATCTGTGTAAGTCCATTATCTTGACATTTAATTTTAAATTCTCTAATTCTCGATCTACGATTATTTCCTTGAATAAAACCAACGGCAAGATGAATTTTTTCAATATAAAACTCAAAAAACTCAAGACCATCTTTTACAATTAAATTATATATATGACATGCACACTTAATATGAAAAATTTTAGGCAAGGGCGGAGATAGCGTAGATTTTAATTTTTTTTATAGCACTCTTGTTGTTAGAAGCATTATCAAAAGCAATACATAAAATTTTATTTTCGATACCATAATATCCGGCAATTTTAACAATAGAATCAGCAATAAATTGTCCAGTATGTTTACGATTTTCATCATATAAAAAAGCAAGAATACGTTTTTGCATCACGAAATTACTATTCATCCAATGACAAGTAATGGTTAAATAATTATTTTTATTTACAGCACGACCAAGATAAGAAGTTAGAGACAATTTACATTGAATATTTTTTAACAATGTTGATAAATAAAAACAATATTGTGAATGAAGTCTAAAAATATCAGACCGACAAGTAGTTCTAGGAATACCGTTAAATATAGGATTATAAATTGCTTGTATATAATGAATAAATGCATCAGAAGAAGGAAAACTAAAAGGTAAACAACCCACAACTACCATTTTAGCTATTTCTTCTCGGTCTCTCAATTTATTATACTTCTTCGCTACGTGACCGGTTGCTGGGTCCATTCTAGTTTGCGTTGGCCCACCAACATCCCCACCACCTTGTGTAATATTTAACTCTCTTTTGTGATCTTCAGCTATATGTCTCATTAACGTACCCGTACCCCCTTGCTTGCCTCCACTTCTATGCTTATATATTTGTTGAAAAATATTGTATTGCACATCATTATCTGATATACGTTTAAAAAATTGCCATGCAACACTAGTTTTTTTACGAGGTCTTGGGGCACTGGGAGGACGGAGAGGGAGATTAACCGATTCAGATCTAACGTTAGCATTTCCTACTGCGGGTGTCTCAACAATATTTTCATTATCTTCATCTAAATTAACCGCATCTACTTCATTTTCTTCTTCTATACCGTAATTTTCCTGAGCTTCTACATAATCCATATCGTGAGCACCTACACCTATTTCTTTCTCAAAAGGTGTACCAAGCGATACCGGAGGCGAAGGGACATGGGTATATCTACTACTTGAACTACCTCTAGTAATTCTCTTTTTACTACCACTACCGCTTTCGGGACAAATTTGTTTAACACATTTAGTAGCGAGGTTTCTTCATTTATCCATAATACAAATTAAATTAAACTAAAATATTTAAAATACATAAATATAATAAAATTAAATATTAAATAATTAATATAATAAATAAAAATTAAACGTAAGAGATGAAACGACAATACCAAATTTTGAAAGTATCCGAAGGTTGTGACTTTGGAAACTTCCGCTCGTACTTTGTAAACGAAAAATTAAAAAGTTAAAATGAACACTTTAAGAAATTAAATATATTGAATATTTGAGAATTGAGAATTGAGAGAGAATGAGATTTGAGAGAGTGAAAAATTGTGTGAAAAATGATTTGAAGTTGTAGGGTATTTATAGAATTTTTTTGGGGATTAAAAAATAATTTTTAATGTAATTTTTTTTAATAAATGGGCCCAAATTGCAAAAACAGCTATATAGCCGTTGGGCCAACGACTAGTTTGGCCTAAAATCTAATTTTTTTTAAAAGGTAACCGGGCTGGGCCGGTTAATCGACGGGCCTGGATCAGGCTTGGTTCGGGCCGGGTTAACCGGGCCCAAATTAAAAAAAATAACTTGGGACCTGAAATCCTAAAGCCCTTGGGCTTACCGGACTGGGTCAAACCGGGCCGATTTATTAGTGAGCCAATTTGGGCCGGTTAAAATCGGCCCGTTTGACACCCATACTTCAGGCAGAAGTGATGTCTTGAGTTACTCAAGAATTGTAACATGAGTCTCTATTATTATCCACGTAAAGCTAATATGATTGCTGATGCTCTTAGCAGCATGTCCATAGGAAGCTTATCTCATGTAGATGAGGATAAGCGAGGACTGGTGAAGGATATTCACTATTTGATAAATCTTAGAGTTCATCTGTTGGACTCTGAGGATGGGGGTATGGTTGTGCAAGAGGTGGAAAAGTAATCTCTTGGTGCTGAGATGAAGGAAAAATAGGTTTTGGATTCTATCTTGATGCAGGATGATGTGGGTCACCAGAAGGTAATGGTTTTTGAGATTGGTGGTGATCATATCTTGGGGTACTAAGACAGGTTATGTGTACCATATGTTATGGGCTGCGATAGAGGATTTTGGCCGAAGCTCATGAGTCGAGGTACACTGTTCATCCTGGTTCGACAAAGATGTATCATGACTTAAGAGAAATTTATTAGTGGAATAACTTGAAAAGGGGCGTCGCCAATTTTGTGGGTAAGTGTTTGGTTTGTTAGCAAGTAAAGGTAGAGCAACTTAAGGCCTGGTGGTTTGTATTAAGAGATTGAATTGCCCATGTGGAAATGCAAAGTGATTAATATGGATTTCATTACTGGTCTTCCGTGGTCTCGCCATTAGTTTAATTCCATTTGGATCAGCATGGATAGGATGACTAAGTCCGCTCACTTCTTGCCAGTAAGGACTATTTATTCTGTGGAGGATTACACTAAGCTCTTTATTGAAGAGATCATGAAGTTGCATAGTGCTCCAGTTTCTATCATATCTGATTGAGGTACTCAGTTATCATCTCACTTTTGACGTTCCTTTCAACGAGGTTTAGGGACTAAGGTGAACCTTAGCACTTCCACCCTCAGACGGATGGACAAGTGAAGAGGACGATACAAAATTTGAAGGATATGATAAGGTCTTGTGTGATTGATTTTTGTGGTAGTTAGGTTGACCATTTGCCTCTCATTGAGTTTGCGTATAATAAAATCTATTACTCGAGTATTGGAATGACTCTATTTGAGGCTTTGTATGGAAGGAGGTGTAGGTGTTCTATTGGCTAGTCTGAGGTTGGTGAGAATAAGTTGTATGGTCCCGACTTGGTTCACCAAGCTATGGAAAAGGTGAAGGTATTTTGAGATAGGCTTAAGACCGCCCAAAGTTGCCAAAAGTCCTTTATGAATGTAAAGTGAAGTGACTTGTAGTTTGATGTAGATGATTTGGAGTTCTTGAAGGTGTCTCTCATGAAAGAAGTGATGCATTTTGGAAAGTAAGGGAAGCTCACTCCCCAATATATTGGTCCATATCGTATTTTGAGGTGAGTAGGCAAGGTGCCTTATGAGTTGGAATTGCCATCAAGTTTGGTTCTATTCATCTGTTCTTCTATGTGTCGATATTAGAAAAGTATGTGGGAGATCCTTCCTTAATTTTTCCTTTTGAGAGTGTGACTGTCTCGGATTTCTTGTCTTATGAGAAAGTCCCGGTGGAGATCTTGGATATCCGTCGGTTGTGGACTAAGGATGTGGCTTCAACAAAGGTTCTATGAAGGAACCAAATGGTTGAAGAGGCCACTAGGGAAGCTAAAGAGGACATGAAGTCCAAGTATCTGTTCTTGTTTCCCTCTTTGGGTAATCGTGCATGAGGTATGTATGAACCATTAAATCTTTGTTGTCCGACTTCGTTAAAGAAAATTGTGATTTCCTTGGTATCTTTGTTTTCTATCTTTGTTAAAGGTAAGTGTGGTTGTGCTTGGAGCCCAATCGTGCTAATAAATACCTTATCCTATCATTCAAGGACGAATAGTCCTAGGAGGGGTGGGGTATGCAACACCCAAGATTTTTGGTCCTTGAAAGTTTCTACAATTTTATCCTTACTGTCCTCATTACCTTCACCCCGCGAGTCGTAGGGTGTCATTACGAGTCATAAGGACCAAAATCGTAGCCTAACCAATATATGTGGTTAAGCTTTTTGTTCTGAGTATAAGTGGCTCCCAACGATTCGTATAGACTCATTACGAGTCGTGATGTCCCAATCATAGTCGAACCAATGCATGTTCCAAGTATTGCTGTCATGGTGATGAGTAGGACCCTACAAGTCGTAGTGTCCCATTACGAGTTGTATAGCGTGACTCATAACCTGTAATACCCCGCATTTCGGGTTAGAACAAAAACCGTCGTTTCTATGCATAGATGATCCAAAAGCCATAAATCTTATGCAAATTTAGCATGTTAATCAATTATGTAGTGTGGGAACCTATTTGAGAATGAATTGAGAACATTGAGGTACCCAACCTCAAAGACGAGTTGAAAGCTTTCCTATCGTTCGAGTTTGAGTGAGCATGGAAACTTGGGTCAACTTTAATCGACCATAACTCTTTGTATATAACTAATTAGAGGATATACTATATATCAAATGAAAGCTCTTTGAATTATCTTTCCAACGATACCAATTTTGCCAAAATACGATACCCGAGCAAAAATTTATGGCCATTTTTGTGACTGAGACAGTAGCATCATGCGATTAGCGTACGACGCACGCACCAAATTTCCAGGTGCTGTTTTCGCATTTTAAGGGCAAAAGTGGTATTTTCCACCCCCTATTCAGCCATAACACGGTATTAAATCCTCCAAACACCAAAATAACATTATTTTCTCTCAAAATCACCAAGAACACTCCTTAGGATTTCAACCCAAAGATCAATATATCTCAAGATTTAACCGTGAGTTTTCTTTAGTTCTTTATGATTCAGAATCCCCATTACGAGGGCTACAAGAAGCGCCCATCAATCATACGTATAGCATCCCAAAAGATAGTGTTCATTCAAAAGCTTCTAATTTAAGGTACGTGGGGTTTTCCTAAAATCTCATGGGTATAAAAATCTTCTTTTAATTATGCAAATGGTTTAGAAAACATGATTTTAAGAAAATGGTTTTGGATTTATGATTATAAACATGTTTTAGAAGCCTTGATGATATTATTTTGGTCTTTAGGCCTTCCCCCAAATTGATTTGAAATTATATATATATGTAAGAATGTGTTTTAAGGTTGATGATTGAATTGAGAGCATGACTCATGAAAAATCCCTCTCTTGTTATGATTTTCCTTTACTTATGATATGCTAGGAATTGTTTTGAATGCATCTTGAAAAGCATGATATGAAATGTCTTAAGTAATGTTATATTTGGATTATCATTTTGATTTCAAAAGAGAGGTTTGTTTATGTTGATGAATGCTGAACATAATCATATAATGAAAAGAGTTGCATGGTTTGTTAAAGATTACATGACCACCACATTGTTATTGAAAGAATGATAATCCTTGCATAGTTTTGACTTATGCTTTCGGAACATGAAATCTCTTACACTATTTGCATGTTTGGGTGGTTTGAATTGAGTTTTTGGTGAAAGAATCATGTATGATGCATTATGGCTCAGAAATAGGACTTGCAAGTCTTGGTGTGACGACACCAACTCAGATAATGCCATGGTAATTCAGAACAGAATAGAATGCACGTTTGAAATCAGATTTTCAGATTTTGAAACTAGAATGATGCATGTTTCAGAATAGACTAAAATGGGCATAAAGAGATCTTAGGTGGTTCCCCGAAGAAGGCACGAGTTCAGAAAAATCATTGCCCAAAATCATGATTTACCGATCCGAGTATATTATTATACGTTGGCCTAGTGCCCTGTGGCGTATCAGAATCAGACACTCCAACCCTTGCGGCATACTTGGGTTGGGGGTTTCTTCACTGAGTCAATGACAGATTCCATATAGCCCGTGGAATATCAAACTTGTAGGGGAGTGCCACCTAACTCAGAAGTAATACAAAGATCCGAAACTGCAATGACAGAAAGGTTTTATGTTTTCAAAAATGCCCATGTGTTTAGAAATTATATCTTTCATGATGTTTATGACTATCTCTCAACTATTTTATTTATATAAAATCTTTATTTTGGATTACTCTGCGTACCAGTACAATTGTATTGACCCCCTACCTCCAGGGTCTAAAGCTCAGTTCAGAAGCCCTACAAAGCCGTAGAGTTTTCAGACAACAGTGATGTGTGCAATTGGTGAGCCTTCTTTATTCCAGAAGGTCTATGTCTTTCAGATTATGTTATTTATTTTGGTTAAGGTCCACTGGGGGCCTCGTCCTAGTTTCAGACAGTTGTTATTTTTCAGATGTAGTAGAGATTTCACAGACTGGTTCAGACATTGTCTAGTTATTGTTGGGATTTACTTTCACATTATAAATTCAGTTCAGACTTATGACCATGATTCTGTTTCAGTATATATTTTCTGCACTTCCTATTTGTATATGAATTGTGTATATGATTACAGTTAGAAGGGCTCTCGGGCCTTCATGGTTCGGGATGTCCATCAGGGCCAGGGCCCCAGTTTGGGTCATGACATAACCAGACCAGTGTTGGTGGTTCGGGAAACTTTTCAGACTATGACTGAGGGGAACCGAGTCATAGAGTGACCCTACAAGTCGTAAGGTCACCCGTAATGACTGATGGTTTATTTTCTAGTATTTTAATAAGGTTTATTTTTGATATTTCCCTCTTATTCCAATAATAACCTACGACCTATAAGCATACTTGGGACACCATTTTCATCCATAATACACATCAAATACACCCTCTTTACTCCCTCAAATTCCTTCAAGTCAAACAAACTAGGGTTTCCTTAATGTTGAGCATCTAGGGGTCAATTCAAGGTTTCTTCTCCATAATTGAGAATCCTTCAGGCATGTTACTCTTCCCCAATTATTATTTTGTTAAGAGTATGTGTTTTAAAGTATTATTCATATAGTTTTGCTGTTGGTTTTGGACATGGGTTGAGGGTTTGAATGTTTGTTTCTAAACAATTTTCCCATGGTTTAAATATGATTGTTTTCTTTCTTTATGGTTTTGAACTTGTGAGATGCATGAGTATGGAAAATAAACTAGGGGATTGTGATTTTCCCTAATTTGTGAATATTGAGCATTAAAGTGATAATGACCTCAACCCCATATTGTGAAATTGATTTTGAATATAAATAGTATGCATATTGAACTACTCTTCAACTATTGCATAATGTGAAAAGCTAATGAAACATAATGATTTTGAATTGAACCTTATGGGGTTGTGAAATTCCTCAATCTAATGTATAATTGAACCAATAGGGTTGTAAATTTCTCCAAGTGATGATAATTAGTTTGGCATGTTGATGTTACCTTGCAAGTGTAGTTGGTATGACGATACCAACAGTGTGTGACTTAATATGTATTATGGTTCAATGAATGAGAATGTATGCTAAATAATTTAATTGGGCTTTAATGTGGGTTGTGTAGAAGAGTTGTAAAAGTGGAGGTCTTGAGGGACCAACATCGAAAACAGCGGTAGCCAGCACGGGTGTCTAAATGAACGAGAAGTTTGAGTCCCGCTTATAATTATTATATGATTGGGAAGTTTGAGTCCCCCATATTATATAACATGATTGGGTGCTTTAATCACCTTAGTATGCCCGGAGGTTTGAGTCCCCCATGGTGCATATGTATATCCTATGGTTCGTGCAGCTACACATATTGGGGCCTTTCTAGCTAGGGAGGCACTGGACCCATATAGCCCATGGGTGCCTTCTTATGTTATGACAGTTGATCTACATAATCAAGGATAAAGTTTTAAAGTGCATGTTGAGTCTTGTTTCCTTTTTTTGGCATGTTATTATGTATGTATATGTTGATGTTCATATGGTTTTGGAATTTCTTTTAACTTGGCATTATTTTTTACCCTATCCTTGAGTTACATGCTAGTACCCAACATATTGTCTGTCTCCGGACACTATATCCCCACGCGCTGCAGGCACTAGAGATACTTCTACTTTTTCTGCATAGTGTCAGTTGGATCGGATCGATTCATCGGTGGTTGGTGATGAAGTGGTGAGCTTCTATTCTCTGAAAGACATAAACATTTCATCAGTTTCCATTTATAGATTAGAATTGAGAGTTCACATTATCATTAACATTGTAATTGCCATTGTTAGGATCGGGGGAATGCCCCAGCATCTTATTGATTTTGGTTTTGTTAGAAGGCTTTGTGGATTGGACTTGGGTGGTGATCTTGGTTGTTGTTTTGGGTTGGTTACTGGTTATAGGTCATAGACATATCTTAAATTCTTTGAGCTTATCTTATGCTATCTTGTTATATATTCAGAATTCATCTGCTGTTAGGGGTATGGTGTTCTGTTTGGATAGGTACAGGGGGTGGTCTGCAGTTCTTGTTGGAATTAAGATACCCATCATTGCCAAGTCCTGGTTCGGGTTGTGAAAACTCTCCATCTCTAGTCTTCCATGGATCATCATATTAGTTCTTGTCAATCTTTTGGGAAATTAGACATTCTTTATTTTTTTTATTTTGGATATTTATTTTTATTTATTTTGGATATCTCTTTTAGACATGGTTTTTGTTTTAGAAGTTTTTGTAGGATGACTTTCAAATCTTTGGGTTTTTAATATTCCGCATTAATGATGATTAGATTTGGATTATTATTATTAAGTTGATTTATATGATAATCTCATCTTAATGTTGACAAAATATTTGAGCAATGATTCAAGTTAGATGGTTCTCCCATAGAAAAATTAGTGTGGTTTCCATTTATGGCCATTTGGGTTCATGGAAAAGTTGGTATCAGAGCCCTAAGTTCATTGATCTCGTCATACAAGAAAATGTCTAGTGGAGTCTTGCGAAATGGTATAAATATATTTGTACTTTTCTTCGAGAGGCTGCAAGACACAAGAAAAATTCAAATTCTTCTTTCTTTCATGCTATTACTTGATTTCAATTGATATCCGACGATCCAAATTGGTATCTAACTTTTTTCATTCTTTTTCTCATAGATGGTGAGAACACAATCAAATGGAGCAAGAGTTGAGGTGCCCGAACCAACTTTTGGGGCTATGGTTTAGGGTAGAGAACAGGCGAGGGAAGGATGAGGTAGAGAAAAGAAAGCAACACATGATGAGGGTACAACTCAGGCCATGAGACCAATGCAAAAGGGGTCAATATCTCCTCCCTTACATTAGAATATGCTTGAGATAACAGATGATAGAGTAATGCCAATACATAATGAGGGGATGCCAACTTATGATAGGGTCTCACCAGTGTAGGAAGGTGAAACTCTGATTCAAATGTATTTCGATGTGATTTAATAGGTTTTGAGATTTTTGAGTGGATTGATAGGAACTTGAACTGTGCTCATAGATCAACATTCGAGGGTGCAACATGCTGCTGCTGCTGTAGCTCCTCGAATAGAAGAAGTATTAGGGTCAGGTATTTTTCTGATATAGATAGTGGGTCCGGCGATGACTGGATAAGAGCATGATCTGTTTTGCTAGTTTATTAAGATAAAGCCTCCTGATTTTCATAGTTGCGATTCTAAGGATGCCTGTGAGTTCATTATTGATTTCTATGAGAGACTCTATAAGATTGGAGTGGTTAAAAAGGTATGGTATGGAATTGGTCACCTTTCAATTATAGGGCGATTCCAAGATGTGGTGGAGAGCTTATGTAGAGTGTAGGGCTGTAGGTTTGCCTTTGTTGAAATGGACTCAAATTTACTCATTTTTTAAGGAAGTATGTGCCTCGTACATTGAGGGATAGAAAAAGAGATGCGTTCACTAATCTTGAGCAGGAGAGTATGTTAGTTGCAGCTTATGAGCCCAAATTTCATTCATTGTCTTGATATTCATCTCAGCTATTAAAAACTGGGGAGGAGAGGATTCATCTCTGTGATACCCCATAAGAGTTCTAATTATTTTATTTTTGACCTTCTCAAGCGCATAATGTTAATTTTTGATTTGAATTATGTTTAGGGATGTTAAAAAGGTAATTTGAGAAAGTTTAGGAATTTTTGGAAGGGGTTCAGGGTAATTTTGGGACCCCAAGGCAGTAAGGGTCTGCGATATTGGCATGCCATGGAGGTTAGCCTCAGTTATATTAGCGTGGAATGGAGGCCACCCTCGCTATAATGCCATGCCACGCTGATGGGTTAATTTCATCCAGTTTTATTTTTTTCACTTGGGGTGAGGAGCTTGTGGTCTTTTTACCCCTTCTACAACTTATAAATATAAAAAGGACCCTTTTCCTTTAGTTTTGAAAGACCAAACTCTACTTTATCCATCTTTAACTCTCCACCCAAGAAAGCTCAATGAATTTGTAAGAAATCACTGCTACGAGCTCCAAACTTTAAATTGACTTCAATTTCTCATGTGTTTCAAGAATGTTTCTCTTCCCTAAACTTGAATTTACATTGTGGCATCAATTGAATGGATTTTATGTGATTAAGTTGTGGTTTTGAAATTGTGTTGAGAGGTTTCGGTTGTTACTGATTGAATTACTTATCTCATATTTTGAATTGATTATTTATATTTTAAATTATTTTTTTGGGACTGAATTGGTACATTATTAAAATAGTTGGAATGAGGGACATGGGTTTCCTCAAATTGGATGAATTTTGGCTTGAAATTGTATGAACCTCAACCCACTTTGTGAATTTGATTTTAATTATGGAAAATGTATGGTTTAACTTGCTTTTGAACTCAATGCATTGCATTAATTAATAGATGGATATACAAATGGATGTGGATGGCCTTGGTGGCCATAGTTTGGATTTTAAATTGAACTTAGGAGTCAATGTGGTTATGTGAACTGATTTGGCATGTTTAATTTAGCTTGAAAGTATAATTGTATGATGATACCAAGTGGTAAATGACTTAATGAATGATTCCTAGGTTAATGGTTGGAATTATGTGCAAATTATTTTAGTTTGGGCTTAAAGAGGGTTGTGTAGCTCACCGTGAAGGTGTAAGTCCTGGAGGGACAAACACTGGAAACCAAGTTTGCCGACGTTGGTGGTCTATATGACTGTGTGCTTGATACACACTTGACACATAAAAACATATATATATATATATACATATTTGGGACAAATTGCCCATGGTGGCTTTAGTTTTCCCTCGATTTTCCATGGTTTGTAAAACTAACACGCACTGGAGCCTTTTTAGCAGGAAAGTTGAACCCATATATCCCATGGGCGCCTTTAGGATGGATCGAGCTACACAGTAAAGGTTAATGGTTTAAACTCTTATGTTCATAATCCTTTACCCTATATATATATATATATATATATATATATATATATATATATATATATATATATATATGCATGAATGTGTGCATATGGTTTTGATTGATTTTGGACATGACATTATGTTATCACTTTCCTTGAATTAAATACCAGTGCTTATTCCACTAACCATCCTAGCACGCTGCATCATTTCATAATGTAGGGTGTAATAACCTTTTCGGTCATTTTTCATAATTTTTCCTTTCTTCACCATTTGAGTTTCTCATAGCTGCCCTAAGTTATTTATGACTTGTTGGGACTGAAGGTTTAGTTACCGGGCAGTTCGTTTAGTCTTTAGAACTAATTCCCTATTTAAAAGTCTTCGCTGGTTCCAAATGGCTACCAGGAAAACACTTCAGTAAAACAATCTCGGATATGAATTTTGATCGTGGCAGCAACTCTAGAATATCGATTTTATGCTAGGTAGACCTTTGGTTTAGGTACTGATGCACCCGAGTTTATTTTGACCCATCGATTGAAAATTTAAAAATTTGAAAGTTTAGGTGTGAACCCACATTTAGATGAAACAAACTTGGATTGAAAATCCATCTTTGCCAATGCATCTAGAACTTTGAATTTAGTGTGGTTACATATTTTGTTTATGAAAGTTGGACTACGAATAAATCCCGAGGCATCATTGGAGACTTGGAAAATTTTCAAGTTTTACTAGTTCTGGTGCGACAACAATCACATCATGGAGGAGGCGATCGTGGCATGACTATCGTGACGTGACGATCACCTCAAGGCCATGGAGATTATGACATCATGATCGCATCCCGCGTGTCAAAGATTGCGATATCTCTTTTCCTTAGAGTTTATAAATAGACCCCATAGTCGCGATTTGGGTCATTTTCTCTTCACCCTTGAGAGCTTAAAATCATAAATTGGTTTAATAACTCAAAATTGATCATAAATCCTTCGAATTCATGCTTGAATTTCTTAGTTTGGACCCAAAACCACAATTTTTATTAGGTCTTGATTTTAGCCAAAAGTTTGCTTAATTTTCACCCATTCCTTGAGGGTTATGATTCCTTGTTCATGTGTGAACATTGGGTTGGCCTCAGAAATGCGTTTCCCATAAGTGACACCTACTTGGGGTTTTGGTGTCGTTTTTGGACCCAAAGCACAATAGTGCAATATAGGTATCGTTAGACTTTTATTAATGAGTAGATTATGATTTTGATAGTGTGATAGCATTTTGGTATTGTGAAGTGAAGATGGACGTTGGTGAATGAAGTGAGGTTTTGCAACTCGGCTTTGAGGTAGGCTCCTATCCACTTTTATTCATAGATGATGTGTGATATATATTGTGTGTCAATATGAATGTTAGACTTGATTATGAGTAGGAAAAGTTAGCCTTGATTGTTGATGTTTTGGTATTAAACGAGGGTTTTGGACCTATAAGATGGTATGTTTATAACCTTTAGAATCCTATTGCCTTATATATAGATTGGATTAATTAGTAGCAAGGATACGATATAATGCTAGGTTTGGGATGTGGTTTTAACATTGGAAGCATGATTAGTATATTTAATCTTATTATTCTAGTGTGGTGATATTGAAATAATAATTTTTGCAGAGTTGACCTAAATGCCCTTGTTCTTGTTGAAGTTCCTATCTTAAGCTTGAGTATGGCTTACTTGACATCTTAAAGTTGAACTAGATACCTTAGCCTAGTTTAGGCATAATGTGTCTAATTATAAAAATTGAGGATTAGAAATAGGATTGTCTGGCCCACTTAGGCCAAGACTTATGATAGCCTTGTGGACTTAGCTATGGATGCTAGGCGTTATTGAGGTTAGTAAACCTTATGCTACGAATGCTAGGCGTTATTGAGGTTAGTAAACCTTAGTATAAGGTTACTTCGTGGCTTATTGAATGATGATGTATTTTTCCCCGAATAATGATAATTGGTCCTATAGAGATGCTACTTCTTTTTTGATATGATATTTGACCCATAGAGATGCTATTTCCTCTTAGACTTGATATTTTTGACACACAGAGATGCTATTTCCTCTTAGACTTGATATTTGGCTCATCGAGATGCTATTTTCTCTTAGACATGATGTTGGGTCCTTAGAGGTAATTTTCCTCTTAATAATGATTTTGGGCCTATAGAGATGATATTCCTCATAGTCATGTAGTATGACCTATAAATATGAGATATATTAGACGTTATAGCTTATTTATATTATGCCTCCTAGATGTGAGATGCCTCCTATAGGTGAGATGATTATAGATATGCTATAACTTATAACTATGAGATGGTTTATATACATGGCTATTGATATGAGTTTTGGATACGTATGTGGGCCTAAGGTCGTGATTATGATGTTATGATTATTTCAGACACATATTGGGCCAAAGGCTATGTTATGATATCGATTGGGCATCTGTGAAGTGTTTATCCTTATAAAGTATACAGATATAACTAATGAATATATATATATTGTTAAATACACATCTCTCCGGTATAGGACGGAGGAAGATGTAGTATGACCCTTATTAGTCCATTGATTGAATACTGGTGATGGCAAGCATAGATTCTGTACATTCTTGATTATTATATCTATAATTGATGTGATTCCAGCTGAAATATGATCTTATGACTGTTCTTCCTAAATAAGGTTTAGGCTATGTGGGAACTAGTTGTTTATGAAGTGACTATAGTACTTGATGGCTAGAAATCTAATGTACTAGATAATGAATCTCGTCTAGTTGAAATATGGTAGCTAGCATTATGGCTGATACATGGCTAATTATGATGAAAGGTATAGCATTGGTGAAGATTAGTTGCTATTGATGACTAAGTTCAAGATACCGATTAGTTGTTAAGCAAAGATATGTGTATTAATGATGCTAGATAATAAGAGATATTAGTGGATAGATAAACAAAGTGTCTAAATAATGGTTCGTGGTCTTTTGCTAGATGGTGACTAGTGAGATTATGATGGTTAGAAATGAATCATGACAAGGTGCTAGATATTGGCTATTTAGTGAATACTAATTATGCGAAGAAATGGTTAGGATAATAGTCAAAGGTCATTTTCATGATTCAACCTATCACTTACCTCGATCGTGGGATATTCTGACCCTTTTTACACTTTTATAATGATTTACTTCCAAAGATCACTTTGGGCAATAGGCCTATAGATTACCCTTCTTTTAGCCATGTCTTGAGCCCGTGCACATATTATATATCTCTAAATATATATGTACTGATGTTTATGATATATTAATACCCAACAAGGTCAGAGGATACTGTGATCATATGTTGATACCTGACAAGGCCGAAAGATACTATGATGATATATTGATACCCGACAAGGCCGGAGAATACTGTGATTATATATTGATACCCAAAAAGTCCAGAGGATACTTTGATAATATTTTGATACCTCTCAAGGCCGGAGGATACTGTGATGATATATTGATACCCGACAAGGCCAGAGGATACTGTGATGATATATTTATATTTGGCAAGACCGGAGGTTGATTATGCCGATGATGGAAATAATGATGACAGTTATAATAATGAGATTGTAATATTAATTGTGTACCTTGTATTCTTTCCTGCATGTGGATCACTTATCACTAGTATACACCTATGTCAATCAATCGGTATGGGATGTTTGCATAGATATGGGTGAAAAATATGCCTTGTGTTGTTGTATGTTGATTGAACCTTCCAATCCTGGGGCTATTAAGGCACGTATAGGATCGACTAGGTATTTGGTTATCCGAAGTAGCCGGTTATTCACACTGTTACTGATATTGTTATTATCATTGTTATGATCATTATTATGGCTAGCTTATGGTAGATTAGTCGTTGATCCGATATTGAGATTTGAGGTAAGTCTATGGTCTCTTCTATCTTATGATAGCATTATTATGCGCGACTATTTCATGTCTAGCCATATGGATTAGAAAACCTGAGCATGATAGTATTACATCCTAATAGTATTATAATGAGGTGTTAGAATAAGGATATGATGATCTAGGTTGTGCTTCGAGATAAACTCATGTTTATATGTATATATGTATATATATTGTAATTCCCCATATTATACTTAGCTTAGTTCAGCTACTAGTTGCATGCATAAGAGGCTTAAAGCCTGAAAATTTCACTAAGTGTTGGGGACTTAGTCTTATTTTTGGCCTCTTAACTTCAAGAACTTTTAAATTGGTCTTCCCAATCCCGAGATGTTGGTTTTTGAGTTAATTCATATTCGGGGGTGTAAGGAGCATATCTCGGGGAAGTTTTAGATTTTTTAGATGAGGATTGAATCATGTTTAGATTTTGATTCCAGCAGCTCATCGCGATAGTGGTGCGTTGCGGTGGAAGCCTCACCCCATTGTGGTGGCCCTTTAATCCACATTCCAATTGCGAATTTAATTCTTTGAGGGGCAGTTGAACCTTTTCCCCTCAATCTAATTCATAAAAATACAAATTAATACATCGGTTAGGGCATTATTTTCCCATATTCTCCAATTTTCTCTAAAATCAAACCCTAATCATCCCCTATGTTCATCAATTTCACTCCTTTCTCTTCAAGAAATCCAAGAAATCAAGTTATTGAATCCAATAACTTTCAATAAAAGCATCAAGATTGTGTTTCTCTTTCAAGCTTAAGGAATTAAGCTATGTGTGATGTTTATACATGGGCCCTTTTCACCCATGGAGTCAAAGAATCCTCTTTTTATATCAAATTATGAGTTTTTATATGTTTATGATGAATTGTCTTCGTGAAGTTTTTATTGATTTTGATTACAAGTTATGTTACAAGTGTTTTTTGAAGGAATGAGCCCTTATATGATTTTAGTATTGAAATCCTCATGTTAAATCCCTAATTCATGGTTTTAGTATTGTAACTATGTTTTTAATCACATGCTTTACCCATTCCTATGCTTAAATTCATGACTTCCATGTGTTTGATGAAATGTCTAAATGTTGGGTTTTGAGCAATGATCCTTTATTATGGTTTTTAAAGCTTCATATATCCTCATTGTTATTTTCATTCAGTGTTGGAGGGTTATGAACATCCGATACTTAGTTGTTTACATAATTTCAGTATCTTCAGAACAGTTTCAAGTAAACCATAAGCATTGTTATTCAGTTAGCTACAATGACCAGTATTTGCTCAGTTAAACTTAGTTCAGTCGAACAATTAGCGTCAGTTCAGTTAGGAGTAGGATTTAGCACCAAGTGAATGCAGGGATCGCGGCTTCCCCATTAGTTAGGCAGAGTCATTAGTAGCAGTCCCTGTATTCTAGAAATATATAGACAGTATAGGATATGAGGAGTCACCCGTTAGTTTAGGCTTGACTTCCTCTGAGGAGTCACCCATTAGTTTTGGCTTGACTTACTCTCAGGGGTCACCCATCAGTTTAGGCTTGACACCCTGGTCCTTCGGGATATTAGATTAGTGGATCCACATAGCCAACGTTAGTACCTATGGCATGATATAGAAACCCTTCCAACTGGGGTTATAGGTTGGACCCTGATTAGCTCAGATTGGGGCATGCCAGTTAGATGATACCTCCCACATTCTTAGTTCAGGTGTGCTTGATCATAACATACTGTACATTAGTTATTCAGTTACCAAATTTTAGTATTTCAGTTTACAGTCTATTTCAGAATTATGTTATATGCTTGGTCATGCATTCTCAGAATTTATAGCTTTCATGCATTTTATGCATCAATTATCTCATATTATTAAGTTAGTCATTATTTCATGCATATGAACGTATGAAGTTTAGCCTAACCTCATCTCAATACTAGTACATTCAAAGTGCCTATCACATACTTTTCTTCACGCTATGTTGTCTTATATCATAGGTTTGGACGCTCAGTTTCCTGACCATGCTTAGACAGTTCAGCTTATCAGTAGCAACAGTTCTGGTGAGTCCTCATATGTTGAGGACCCATTTTGTTATTTCAGTATTTTTGCATTTTTTCAGTTAGTCAGTTTGGAGTTAGTTAGGGCCTGTCCTATCAACTCCACAGTCAGTCAGTTAGAGGCTTTTCAAACATTCAAACAGTCTGTTAGTTTATCAGACTTATCATTTGGATTTTAGTATTTTTCACAGATGTTTCAATCTTGCGAATTCAGTTGTATTTTCAGTAATTAAAACCTTATGTCATTATTAGTTGTTTCCGCATATGTCTTTATTTATTAGTTTACTCATTACTCACAGCAGGTACCGGCTCATGGGTTAGCTTGTGGTCACTTGTAACTGTAAGCACTATTGTCACGACTAGGGGGTAGCCTCGAGTCATGACAAAACTTGATATCACAGCCTAAGGTTTTATAGTATCCTAAGGAGTATAAAAAGCCACGTTGAGTAGTGTTTTGTGCATGGGTGTGAAGTGCTCCATACTTATGGACAAGAGGCTAAAAGATATTTTAGGAAAAGTTTCCCTTCTTTCAGTATTCATGTCGTGCGAATGAGAATTGAGCTCCATTTAAACTCTTTATATTACTCATCCTTCATTCCATTTTTAGACAGTGCCTCCCTAAAGAAACAATGGAAGAAATAATGAAAATCATCCTGCACCTCTACCTATTCAGGAAGATCCCCTGAATGAGCATGTCCCCCACGCTGAATTTAGAGTTGCCTTCACTACCTTATGTGATACCCTGTACTTTTTTCTAGCTTAGTTTAGCTTCTAGTATGTCAAGAGACAACTTCAAAAGTGTATAACTCTTGAAACAAGTATAATTTTCTAGCTTTAGACCCATTAAACTGTAGATAATTTAATTAGCTTTCCAACGATACCAATTTTGCCTTAATTCTATACTCGGTTGAGAAGTTATGGCGATTTTAGTAAAAATAGTAGAGAACCGCGATAGCACCGCGTCACGGTGAAGTCCAAATCCCCGTTCATTCCTTTTCTAGTAGCTCACCATAATTTGCCTGCATCGCGTTAAAATTCTCAAAACAACAGACACCACATCGTAGTGGAGTGCAAAATAGCACTTAACCTTTTCCAGTGACGCAGCGTGATTATGACACTTCACGATAGAGGCCAAAATGACAATTGTCCTTTTTCCAACAAGCCACCGCGATTGTGGCGCATCATGATGAGGCCTAAAATTAGGATTTCTAGTTCCGAACTAATTTTTACAAAGGGAAACCTAGTCATTTTCCAAGCCCCCAAATCGTGTAAAACACAAGATTTAATCTAATCTAAGCATTATATGCTCACTTTTCATCAAATTATTTTCCAAGAAACCCTAGAACCTTAAAACTTAAACCTCAAGAAATCCAAATTTCATCATTCTTTTTCCAAGATAACCTAAAATTCAAGATTTTCAATCAAGATATTCAAGAAATCTTCTTCAATAGCACAAATAGGAATTCAAGTTCAAGCTTCTTTATCAATTTCATTAATAAAGGTATGTAAGGTTTTTCAACAAGGATAATTCTTTCATCCTTTTGGCCAAAATTAATTTTAAAGTTGAATTTTATATGAAATTATATGAATTTCAGTCTAGGGTTTATACCCATTCTTTACTATTTGAAGATTATGAGATTACGATTGAATTATATGTTGAATTGCATGTCTACTTTCGTATTTTTATGCGTATTGCTGAAATTTCCAGATTTTGAATTGAATTATCAATAATTTTATTATCAAGCATGAGCTTTATGATGATTTGACATAAATTTGATGCATGGGTTGTTAAACCCTAGTTGAAATTGATATTTTAAGAATGACAATGCTTTAAGCATCCTATAATTAGTAATTTTTAGATTTTTATAAAGATTTGATCTTTGATCCTCAGTTAAGATATGGAATCCACTTTACGGTTTTATTACAATTTACAGAAAATAAATTTAGCATTGCTTACAGTTTGAAACAGATAGATGCATAACTTGTTTTCATTATAAATCCTTATGCTAGTTTTTAAAGTGGATTTCCAACAAAATGAGCACATAGATTAAAGGGAGTAGTATTTAGCACCGAGTTGGGTATGTTCTCATGCCCCAGAACTATGAGCCAATGTAAGTTCAGATTATCAGATTATTCCCATTTCTATATGGATGATAGTTATAGATGTGATCACTTAGATTAGGTTATACTCTGTGGTAAGAGTATGACACCTCTCCCTAACGTGAGATTTTCCCATAAGGGAACTAGACCTTGGACTCCATGTTAGCTCACATGGTTTATGTTGGTAAGAAGAACCTCCCTACAACCTACAAAAAAGAGTAAAGAATAACAAAAATGATTTTAAAAACTAAGTGTAAAGGCTCACAGTTTATTTAGACATTGCTTTACATAAGACATTAGTTACTAGATTTTAGCTTTCACTTTACAGGTATAAAAGTGAGTCCTTTCTATACTTAGACCGTATGATTTAAAGATAGAATACCAACACAGCTTTTAAAACTAAGTTTTATGACTCACAAGATTTATACAGTATGTTTTATCACTCATGATTCACGATTTCCTTAGCTTTCAGCTATTCCAGCTAATATGAGTCATTTATACTTAGCATGCATTAATTTACAAGTTTATATGAATATTGAGATATTGTTTTAATTATGCATTATCCCCCATATACTTAGTACATTACAGAAGTACTGCTCCACATATACGTCTATGTGCTACATTGTCTCATTATGTAGGTTCAGGTGCTTAGTTTCAACAATGTTAGTGATTTCGAGCATCTTTATCTACATCTTGATAGTTGGTAAGTCCTCATAGTTTGGGGACCCAGTCATTCAGATTTTCTAGTTTATTTTAGTAGCCGATTTAGTATTTTGCAGTCAGTTTGAGTCAGATGGTGACTTATACCAGTGGCTCTCTAGTTTTAGTAGTAGAGGATTGTTAGACTTCTAGATTTAATTTAGATTTTTAGTATTGATTGTCTAGACTTTTGAGAAAAATACTTTCAGATATTATGTTTAGATAATTTCTGTTTAGAACAGATAGATTTCCATATTTCATCGTTGACTATATATCTATATTTCTTTATGATGAGTATCCAGATTTAGTAGATGGCTTACAGGGTTAGCTTGAGACTACTCGTAGTCTTGAGCACCATGTGTGATCTTGGGACTCATTTTCAGGGTGTTACAGACTTGATATCAGAGCTTAAGGTTATAAGAGTCCTAAGGAGTCAGACAAGCTGCGTTATGTAGAGTCTTGATCATGGGTGTGAAGCGTGCCACATTTATAAGCAAGAGGCTATGGGATATTTTTTTAGGAAATCATCTCTTTTTTTTCATGATCTATCATGCTTTCAGTGTCTCTATCTACTTTTAACTTGTGCTCTTATGTGACAGTTGAATATGCCTCATTGTCGAGCTAATATAAGCAGAAATGATAACCAACCACCTAGCCTGCTGACCCTCTGAATGAGAATGTATCCCATGCTAAATTTCGAGCTTCCTTTCAGGCTTTAGCCTAAGCTATAACTGCTAATGTTCAGGGCAACCATTAGGCGACAGTCCCACTTTAGTAAAATAGGGATCTAGCAGCAGCCAAAATTCATGAATTCATGAAAATGAATCCTCCCGAGTTCTTTGGGACAAAAGTAGGTGAGGACCCACAGTTTTACGTAGATGAGATAAGAAAGATCACCTAAATTATACATATTACTGAGGAAGAGAGTGTGGAGTTGGCATCCTAAAGGCTGAAGGATGTGGCGTATGATTGAGTGGTTATGTAGATAAATGGTAGAGGTGAGAATGCAGCTCTTATAAGTTCGTAGGTGTTTTAGGATACATTTCTAGATAGGTTCTTTTCGCATAAAATGAGAGAAGTTAATGTAGAGTAGCTTGTGAACCTGAGGCAAGGCTCGATAATAGTTTGTTATTGGAGTATGTGGTTTGGTAGTCAAGGAGTGTAGGAATACCATGCTTATTAGGGACATGGATCTTGCTAGGATTGATGATTTATTCGACCAACTCCAAGGTGCCAGTTACTTCTCTAAGATAGACATTAGATTCATTTATCATTAGCTTAGAGTAAGGGAATGTGATATTCCAAAAACAGCTTTCAAAACTCCATGTGGTCATTTGGAGTTTTTAGTTATATCCTTCGGGCTGACAAATGCCCTAATATTCTTCATGGACTTGATGAATAGAGTGTTGAAATAGTATTTGGACATGTTTGTCACTGTCTTTATCATTGATATTCTTATCTATTCTCATAGTGAGAATGATCATGAAGACTATCTTAGAACTGTGTTGCAAACTCTTAGGGATCACCAGTTGTTCGCCAAATTCAGCAAATGTGAATTTTGGCTAAGATCAGTAGCTTTCCTCGGTCATATTGTTTCCAGTGATGGCATTAGAGTTGATCCCCAAAAGACAGAAGTAGTGAGAAATTGGCCTAGATTTATCTCTCCATCAGAAATTAGAAGTTTCTTAGGTTTAGCTGGCTATTATAGACACTTTGTGGTGGGTTTTTGTTCTATTGCATCCCCTATGTCTAGATTAACTCAGAAAAAAAGTTAAGTTACAGTGGTCAGATTCCTATGAGAAGAGTTTTCAGGAGTTAAAGACTCGACTCACTTTAGCCTCAATTTTAGCGCTACCTGATGGTACAAATGGGTTCGTTGTCTATTATAATGCCTCTAGAATGGGTCTAGGTTGTGTTTTGATATAGAGAGATAAGGTTATAAACTATGCCTCTAGACATATTAAGCCTCACGAATAGAACTACCCTACCCATGCCCTTGAGCTAGCTACTGTGGTGTTTGCATTAAAAATCTGGAGGCACTATCTTTATGGAGTGTATGTTGATGTGTTTACGGACCACAAAAGTTTGCAGTATGTGTTTACTCAGAGGGAGTTAAATCTTCATTAGAGAAGGTGGTTAGATTTGCTGAAGGATTATGATATGAGTGTGTTGTATCATTCCGGCAAGGCCAATGTAGTGGCAGGTGCCCTTAGTAGATTATCTATGGGCAGTATTGATCATGTAGAGAATGATAAGAGGGAATTAGTGATGTGTGAGAAAAGTCTAACAGATTTAATGCTTTTTAGCTTAAAATAATTGTGAATTCTGAAGCAACTCTTGTTGTTTTGATGTGTTTGCTCATGATATTGCGGAAAAAGGTTGAAGAAATGAGAATAAACAATAATGGAGCAAAAGAGTTGAAAATTTGAGCAAAATAGAAGAAAACATGGCTGACGACCTCTGTGATAAGTCGTCAGCCTCGTGATAGCCTATCAGCATTGGCATCACCCTTAACTAGGGAGTTACAGTTTGAGGAGCAGTGCTGATGATGTCGGTGACGTGGTGTGAAAGTCGTGATAAGGCATTAAGAATGACGTCATCCTTAAGCAGAAAGTTAGCATGGGAAGAATATATCTGACCATGTTGGTGATACGCCATCAGATCCCTGACGGGGCATCAGCCACATCATCAGCCTACGACAGAACCTAAAGGCAACTGAAGCCTCTCTGACGCCTTCCGTGATAGGGCATCAACTTCTTGACGCGGCATTAGCCTGGGCATCACCTATTCCGGACAATTTTATTAATTTTGTTATTTTATTTCCTTAATTAGGCTTTAGTATAAATAGCATCTTTTAGGGTTTTTGATTATATTCAATATTCATCTATTACACATCAACTTTGAGAAGAGAGACGCGTATTTTTGCTCTCTTTCATAAAATATTCTTGTGTTTTCGTATCAACTATTTTTGGGGTTTCTACCTTGTGATTAAATCAGAGGAACTACTTGTTGTTTTCTATCCATTCGTAAGTTTATCATTATAATCATGAATTCAACTTGTTATTTCGTTCATCAAATCATAAGCGGCTAATTTCATTACCCGGAGTTATGGAATCCATGGATTAGGGTTTGATATGATACTAGGTTTTTAACGAATTCAAAGAGTAGTAAAACATCTTGAAATTCTACTGTTTTAACTAAAATCTAGGGGTTGCAAACATTAGGTTATGCTTTAGGTTTTATTTGCTTCTAACAGAGAAATAGACTAGAGGACGTGAATCATCAACAGGGACTTGGAAGCTACCAACCTTCTGTGTAATGATTAATGCCGTAACTGGATTAATCTACCTGAGATAACATCCTATTGGAAATAGATTAGTTATCTAAGTTCGAGAGAATTAGATAATAAATTGTCTGGTGAGGTCGAGAGATAAGTCAGATAGTATAATCATCAGGGATATTCTGATGTTCTACTCATTCCGAGAATCTCTAGCATTACCTAGTATCTGTCAATTCCCGAAATCCTTGGTGAACATAGCTCTGGTTTCCCATTTATCTTAATTACAAACACTAAAGTATTGAAAGTGATATTTAACACACCGTGAACTTAAACCCCCATCTTTCGGAAACAGTAAACTACCAGTAAAATCTTTCGTAAACAAATCAAAGTTGACACCCAATTCCTTATGGGATTCGATCCCAACCTAGTTGGGTTTTATATTGACAATGATCGCTTACACCCATTCAAGAGTGTAATTTGAGTATTATCAAAAATGGCGCCGTTGCCGGGGAATACAGTTGTAGACTGCAAATTTTGTGTGTAAAAATTTGCTGATAGTTAAGTTTTCGTTATTTACGTTTATTTGTTGTTTTTATTTATTGTAGGTGCTGTGTTGATTATGCCAAGCATGAGAAGTTCTGGGAAACCTCTATTACCAATCAATCTGGAACCTCAACTAATTGGGAGAATGGCTGAACAACAGGAAGCAGAAAGACTAGCTATTTTAGCCGGGGCTCAGGTGAATGTGCAAAATTTGGGTCAACAAGCACGTCACCAAAACTCTAATGATGAAGACTTAAATGATGAGGAATTGCTGAATCCTTAAAACCCAAGGAGAGCTGAGCAAGTTACTGCACTAGTGCAGCAAAACGTCAACAGAAATCATCCAGTACGAGGAAGGTATGGTCAACAACCTATGCAATATGAGGCTGATGAAGATGAAGAAGGAATGGATGGTGTTGGTGCAACCAGTTCTATTATTCCGCCACCGTTGGCACCAGGTGCAAAGTTCAGCATAACAAGTACCATGATCCAACTCTTGAATCTGAAAGAGTTATTTGGAGGCTTGCCTGGTGATGATCCAAACATGCATTTGGTGAACTTCATCACCATCTGTAAATTCTTTGACAATCCAGGAGTGAGCCAGAATGCGATCAGGTTGAGGTTATTTCCATTGTCTCTGTCTGGAGAGGCAACAATATGGTTGAATGAGTCAGAGCCCGACTCTATAACTAATTGGAGACATTTGAAAGATACGTTCGTAGAACGGTTCTTTCCACCCTCTAGAAGGGTACAGTTGAGGGACAAGATTAGCAACTTCAGATAACTTTCAACTGAAGTACTGCATGAGACTTGGGAAAGGTTTAAGAAGAAACTTGCACAATGTCCGAACCACAATATGGTAGACTTGTACTTGATGGAGACTTTGTACAGAACTTTTAACTCTGTGACAAAGCCAATTGTCGACAACACTGCAGGTGGTTCGTTCATTGACCTCTCTTTTCTGGATGCTTCTGATATACTGAATAGAATGACCAAGTAGAGTCTGGCTTGGCATAATAGGGATTCTATAATGGCTAGCACTACTGTTGCTGGTGGTATTACTGTAGAGCAGCATAGAAGGGATGAGAAGTGAGATCAGGACATGGCCCATTTGAAGACACAGATGGACTTGCTGGCTAAGCACTTGCTAACCGATAAGACTGAAATGGTCAAGGCTGTGGACTCTCAAGGTATTGTATCTGCAGGTGCTAAAGTTGAGACAAACTATATGTGTAATCAGGAGGGTTTTCGAGGCAATAGCCAAGGGAACTAAGGTCGAGTTTTCTATGACAAGCTTGATTATAAAGATAGGGAGCAGGGACATTGGAGAAACAATAATGACAGGAGTAGTTTGTATATTCCTCTTGGAAGTTGGGATGCTGCAACAACTAGTTTTAGAAAAATATCCATAGAGGACATGATGGAAAATCTATTGAAGGGAGTGGAGGCAACCAACTTGGGGGTAACTAATATAAAAGTGAGTTTTGTACCTCAGTCAGTTGGTTAGCTCACACTCAGCTTCTATTAAGTAGTTAGAGCAGCAGATGATCCAACTTTCGGCTACTCTGAATCAGAGAAAAGCTGGCACTTTACCTAGTGATACAATTCAAAACCCGCAGACTGATGGCTCTTGTTTGGTGATTACCACTCGTAGTGGTAAGATGTTATCTGGCCCTTCTATGGGCAAAGTTATGGAGAAGGAAGTAATCCAGTAGAGTCTGAGAAGATGGATGGCTTTGTTAACATATCAGAGAAAGAAGATGAAAAGAAAGAAGAAGTGGTATTAAAATAAATGCCAAGACCACCACCTCCATTTCCTCAGAGGTTGAAACAAAAAGAAAATAACGAGAAATTTAGCAAGTTCATGGCAATAATGAAACAACTGACTGTGAATGTGCCATTGATGGAGGCACTTGAGCAAATGTCAAACTATGCTAAATTTATGAAGGAATTGCTAACAAAGAAGTGAAAGGTAAGTTGTGAGCCGGTGGATAACATCTATCTTTGTGATGCTGTGTCTTCATAATCCTTAGTGCAGAAAAAACCTGATCCTGGAGCATTTACCATACCGTGCACAGTTGGGTCCATAAAGTTTACCAAAGCTTTATGTGACTTCGGAGCAAGTATAAATCTGATGCCACTTGATAGCTAGAAGAATCTTAGATTGGGGGAGTCTACCCCCACAACGATGCGTCTTGTTATGGTAGATAGATCGATTAAGCGATCGGTTGGTATATTACAGGATGTGCTGGTAAAGGTGGATGATTTTATTCTGCCTATAGACTTTGTAATACTGGATTGTGATATTGATTTTGAGTTACCCATCATCTTGGGTAGACCATTATTAGCCACGGGGAGAGTATTAGTTGATATGGAGCTCAATGAGCTCAAGTTCAGATATGGGGAAAAGGAGGCCAGATTTAAAATGCAACCTACTATAAAGCAGTTGGAGGAGATAAACATCTTCTCGGTTGTGGATGTATTCCAAGAATATGGTAATGAGGTAGTGATATGGCATCTTGATGAAGTCTGAGTAGTCGAGATAACCAAGTCGTCCCGTGACACTAAATCAGGCGCTATTGGGAGGCAACCCAAAATTTTATTTTCATGCATTTTGTTTTTATTCAATTAGGTAGTAATAGGAAGGAACTGAAGGTGTACATAAAGGTAAAGGTAAAAATTGAAGAATGTAAGTCAAGTGGTCTTGACGACATTCGTGATAGGCTATCACAACTGTGGTGGCTTATCACTAACGTCGTTAGAAAGATTAGAGGGTGAGACCTTCTCTGTTAAGGCTGATGACCTTTATGATAAGATATCATATTTCTGACGGCTTATCACGAGTTGGCATCAACCATTGTGTTATTTTGAAAAATCTGGGCCCAATTCAATCCAAATCTAACTCGGCCCAGGTGTAAAACCTTCAGGTTCCTGCTTTATTTTATTTCCTTCTTTAAGTATTATTTTATTTCCTTAGTAGGCTATTTAATTCCTTTCAAAACACTCCCAAGTATACAAGGAATTCTCCTTCCTAATAGTTGTGGGATTACAAGGAAAATCAGAGTCTATCTCTCATCTTTTCTTCTCTCTCACATAATTAAGTGGAGTCAACTCATCAGGTATGCTCATAACTTTGTTCTCCTGTCATTTAAGTGGTAAGGTTTTTGAAAACATGATGCTCTAAAGGAAAAAACTTGAGTTCAAGTTGTAATAGCATGGAAATCAAAAATTAGGGTTAAGTTGTGCCTAAATTGCAAAAATTTGGAAACCCTAAGTACAAAAATTAAAATACCATGTGATTATACAAAGAATTTGGTCCCAAAATTATGAATGTAAACTTAGTGGGGGAATAATTCTGAGCTGACGACGTTGCTGATAGGTTATCACAAGCGTGACACCTTATCAGCTACATGGTCAGCAACTTTAAAAAAGGAAGCATTCACTGTTAAGGCTGACGACATAGCTGATAGGTTATCACAAATGTGATGCCTTATTAGCCACGTCGTCACAAGTTAGATGATAATGCTAAGTGAACTTGAATAGCATGTTTTGACTGTTATACCTTGATCATTAACTTGTGTTTGTCTAATAGTCCAAGAACATTCTAATGGCACCTAAAAGCAAGAATCCTAATACTCCAAAGAAAGCTGCCAAGCCTAAAATGGTTCGAAAGCTTATTGATGAAGACTGATTATGAAGATGAAGAACCACTACTCAGGTGGAGGAGAAAGAAACCCAGTCCAAAGGCTCCACCACTACCTAAACCCATTGCGGTGGAGGATAGTGATGATACTGAGACTACCATCCCAGCTGAGAGTGAATCTTCTAAGAAAGAAGGTTCTAAGCAAAATGAGTTCGAACAGCCTGAGTCTGAGAAGGCTGATTCTGAGGAAATATCATCTGAAACTCGCGCGACTGAGATTCAAGCTGAGAAGAAACCCCCAATTTGGGGAACTTTGATAAAATACAAGAATCCAGAGGTTCGAGAGAATGCTAGATGGCAAATCCCTGAAGCAGAGGACATTTTCCTCAAAGGGTTAATTAGAACAAAAAGAAGATCTACCAGACGATCGATATTTCCAGAGAAGAGAGTCATCATCAGAGGATTTCCTGGGTATCCTGCAGTTGAGAAGAAATTTAGAGATTATAGGATGAGATGGACTGCTAAGGAAGGTAAACCATTTTTCCCTACAGTAGTCTGGGAGTTCTATGTGAACTACCAGGATAGATTAGCGAGCATGTGCAAGAGTGGAGAGACCACAGCAGACCAACCTTTGCTGACCAGAGTTCTAGTTCATGGGGTAAATGTAGATATTTAAGATACGACTATCAACAGGTTTCTACATGGACCCAACTTCACTCTTCAGGTCATAAATCCTTCATTCTACCATTATCTAAAGAGTAAGGAGGACCAGCGTCCTTGGTTAGCAAGACTAATAGTTGAGAGAGATCCTTTATGGCTGAAACAACCCAGTGAGCATATTTACAAAGCTTCTTTGACTCAAGAGGCAACATTCTGGTGGGGTGTTGTACGCATCCATTTGATGTCGACCGAAAAAGATAATATTCTGGGTGATGATCGAGCAATATTGGTCGCATGTCTTATTGCTAACCTTAAGCTAAATTTTAGGAAGATTATTGCTGAAGAGATCAAGATTCGGGTATCGAGGTCTGACACAACTTATCTATTCCCTTGTCTGATTACCAGGCTATGCACAGAGGCAGGGGGATTGATGAGACTTTGTATGCCACTAAAACCTACAACCCTATTTACTATGAGAAAAATCAGCTAAGGCTGACACTTGATAGAGGGGTGAGGGTTGAGGTGAACCCATCATTTGCAGGCCCTAGTTCAGTACCTGAAGTTGAGGTGCAAGCTTCTGAGGCTGCTCAGGCAGGCTCAGTTCCTGATGATGAGCCAGGTCTATATGTTTCTACAGCACCAACAAAAGCTGCATCCTAGCCTATTGATATCAGGAAAGTGGACAAACAGGCCAGATAGTGTGTGACACAGCTATGTGCCTTTGTTGACCAGTTTGCTGCTGCTGTAGATAAAAGAATCAGGGCTGATCTTGAGCCTTTTGCTACTTTTCCTACACAGGTTGCAGATCTAGATAACCGTTTTGATGTAAAAGCAAAGAAGCTGACTGGAGCAAAGCTTGCTGAATTCAGAGTGGCCTTAGAAAAGGTAAAAGCTGAGATAGTGGTAGTACAACAACACTAGTTTATAATGCTTGTAGGGCAGACAGCTGAGGAATATGAGGATGAAACTCCAATCCTTAATCTCATTGTGGATCTAGTGAAAAAGAAAAAATAGAAAGACAAAGAAGCTAAAAAAGGTAAGAGAAAGAGACAAGAAGATGATGAGAATGAGAGCAAGGCTGAGAAAAAGGTAAAGAAGAAGAAAAAGGCAAAGAAGACACTGCAAGCAGATGATGAGTTGACAGTACAGGAGAAAGTGAATCTAAAAAGGGAAATGCAAGCGTCCCAAGAGGAAAACTAGAAATGGGAAGAAGTACTACGAGTGATAGCTATAAGAGCCTCATCTAGTAAAACTGCTGAACCAGAGCAAAGAGAAGCTCTTGATGAGGATAACACTGCTGCAGGGTCAAGGACCCATGATTTGAGACTTGATTGACTTCAAGTATGCCCTAACACTTAGTTTTAGTTTGTTTTGATTTTAAGTTGAGGGTGTATGGTGGCATGTTGTTGTAGTATATTCTGTAAATAACTAGGAGTAGTGCAAGTTCTGTAGGCAGTTAACTGATTTTGTGATTTTGAACACCTCTCCGAAGATTTGTTTTGCATGACTGTATGAATTTCACCTTAGTATGACCATTGTGCATCTTTTCATGGCATTAGTTTAGTTACTTGACCATCACTGCTGAATAATTGCATGAACCAGATAGGTAGTTGCCAATGATGTTTCTTGTGTGCCATGTGTGTGTGAGACTATACCGAGTTCTTTTTGTAGTGTCAAATCTAGAACTTGCCCGGTTCGTCTTACCATAGTTGAAAGATAGGGGTTAGGAAAGGATTATAGGCCGTTTTTGAATTTTAGTCACTATTAGCCTAAATGACCTTCCTTTAATGCATGATATCCCTTGATCCTAGTTTGAGCCTTAATTGACCATTTTTCTTTCTATGATACCTATCACCTTCCCTTTTTAAATCATAATGAACCTGTTTTAGCCCTGGTCCTCCTTGGACAATGTGCACCTTAACATAGGCAAATAGCCTAAGTTGAGGGTGGCTATCATAGGGGTGCGTGATATAAGTTGGGTATGAAAAAGGGTAGAGTAGAAGATAAAGAATTAAAGAAATAGAATAAAAGGTTGGGTGTTGGTGAAAAAGAGCAAGAAAATAAACTCTGCTTGAATAAAAAGAAGTGCACCCATCCTGAAAGTGTGATCAAGAAAATAGAAAAAGTGAAAAAAGGAGAAAAAGAGAAAAAGAAAAAAAAAGAAAAAGAGAGAAAAAGAGGTTAATAAGTGGACCTCAAAAGTTAACGTAGTGCCAAGGAGGTTAGTTACTCTAAATACCATATAATTTCATACCAGCCCTAGCCTACATTACAAGCTGAAGAAAGACCTATAGTGATCCTAGCGTACCTATCTGGAAACCTTGGAAATGGCGATAAGGGCAAGCATATGGTATTTGGCATACACTGGTTTGAACTTCATTATGAGAGTGAGTGTTTTTGTGATGAGCCCCGTGTTAATATTTTTGATGTCTGACATGAGAAAAAGAGGGAAATTTCTTTGATTGTGAGGGCACACTAGTATCTTGCTAAGTTACTTACTTGTTTGGGTAGTGTACATTGATACATGCATGATTGTTGGTACTTAGTTAATGACATGGGTAGAAGCCTTTTATTACATTGTTGCTTTTCAATAAATTGCACAGTAATTTTGAGTTGGTTGACCTTGGAGATGGTAAACTGAGTTTTGAGCTAAATTGGTTGTTGACTGCTGAATGTTCGTTGTATTCTCTTGGTTAGTTGTTGCTTGAGGACAAGCAATTGTTTTAAGTTGAGGGTGTTGATGTGTGAGCAAAAGCTAACACATTTAATGCTTTTTAGCTCAAAATAATTGTGAATTTTGAAGCAACTCTTGTTGTTTTGATGTGTTTGCTCATGATATTGCAGAAAAAGGCTGAAGAAATGAGAATATACAATAATGGAGTAAAAGAGTTGAAAATCTAAGCAAAATAGAAGAAAACATGGCTGATAACCTCCGTGATAAGTCGTCAGCCTCGTGATAGCCTATCAGCATTGGCATCACCCTTAACTAGGGAGTTGCAGTTTGAGGAGCAGTGCTGATGATGTCGGTGACGTGGTGTGAAAGTCGTGATAAGGCATTAAGAATGACGTCATCCTTAAGCAGAAAGTTAGCATGGGAAGAATATATCTGACCATGTTGGTGATACGCCATCAGATCCCTGATGGGGCATCAGCCACATCGTCAGCCTACGACAGAACCTAAAGGCAACTGAAGCCTCTCTGACGCCTTCCGTGATAGGGCATCAACTTCTTGACGCGGCATTAGCCTGGGCATCACCTATTCCGGACAATTTTATTAATTTTGTTATTTTATTTCCTTAATTAGGCTTTAGTATAAATAGCATCTTTTAGGGTTTTTGATTATATTCAATATTCATCTATCAGATATCAACTCTGAGAAGAGAGACGCGTATTTTTGCTCTCTTTCATAAAATAGTCTTGTGTCTTTGTATCAACTATTTTTGGAGTTTCTACCTTATGATTAAATCGGAGGAACTACTTGTCGTTTTCTATCCATTCGTAAGTTTATCATTATAATTATGAATTCAACTTGTTATTTTGTTCATCAAATCATGAGCTGCTAATTTCATTAGCCGGAGTCATAGGATCCATGGATTAGGGTTTGATATGATACTAGGTGTTTAATGGATTCAAATAGTAGTAAAACATCTTGAAATTTTGCTGTTTTAACTAAAATTTAGTGGTTGCAAACATTAGGTTATGCCTTAGGTTTTATTTGCTTCTAACGGAAAAATATACTAGAGGACATGAATTATCAATAGGGACTCAGAAGCTACCAACCTTCTGTGTAATGATTAATGTCGTAACTAGATTAATCTACCTGAGATAACATCCTGTTGGAAATAGATTAGTTATCTAAATTTGAGAGAATTAGATAATAAATTGTCTGGTGAGGTCGAGAGATAAGTCAAATAGTATAATCGTTAGGGATATTCTGCGGTTCTACTCATTTCGAGAATCTCTAGCATTACCTAGTATCTGTTAATTCCCAAAACCCTTGGTGAACATAGTTCTGGTTTCTCATTTATCTTGATTACAAACACTGAAGTATTGAAAGTGATATTTAACACACCGTGAACTTAAACCCCCATATTTTGGAAATAGTAAACTACCAGTAAAATATTTTGTAAACAAATCGCAGTTTACACCCTATTCCCTATGTGATTCGACTCCAACCTAGTTGGATTTTATATTGACAACGATTGCTTACACCCATTCAAGAGTGTAATTTGAGCGTTATCAATTAGTTTAGGAAGTTTATCGGTTAGCTATATTGGGTGTGAGGTTGGTAGATTTAGCTGAGAGGAATGTTTGGGTTTAGAATGTTCTCTAGTTTCTGAAGTAAAAAAGAAGTAGGATAAGGATCCTAGTCTGGTCAAACTGAAGGAGTTAGTTAAAGACCAAAAGTTAGAGGTTTTCTCCCAAGGGGAGATGGTGTGTTAAGATACCAGAGAAGATTGTGTATGCCATGTGGTGATGATTTGAGGCAACAAATTATGGCAGAAGCGCATAGTGCACGTTACTGCATTCATCTAGGATCCACCAAGATGTACCATTATTTGCGGGAAGTCTATTGGTGGAGTGGTATAAAGAAAGATATCTCAAAATTTATAGCCAGGTGTATGACTTGTTAACAGGTTAAGGTAGAGCTCCAAAGACGTAGTGGCACTTTACAGGAGTTTGGTATTCCCACTTGGAAGTGGGAAGAGGTGAATATGGACTTTGTTACTGGATTACCCTATTTGCATCATCAACATCATTCAATTTGAGTTATTGTAGATAGATTGACCAAATCAGCCCATTTCTTGCCAGTTCACACATCCTACATAACTGAAGGTTATGCTAAGCTGTATATCAGAGAGTTGATTAGATTTCATGAAGTTCCCTTGTCCATCATTTTAGATAAGGGTACTCAATTTACCTCTTAATTTTAGAAAGCCTTTCAAAAGGGTCTTAGTACCCATGTTCATCTCAATTTAGCTTTCTATCCACAGACAGATAGTCAGGCAGAGAGGACTATTCAAACTCTAAAGGATATATTGCAGGAATGTGTTCTTGAATTCAAAGGTAGTTGGGATGACCACTTGTCATTAATCGAGTTTGCCTACAATAACAATTAGCATTCTAGTATTTAGATGACCCTATTTGATTGGGCTAGATATGGTGTTTAAATCCATGGAGAAAGTTCAGTTGATTCAAGAGAGATTGAAATTAGCTTAGAGTCGTCAGAAATCTTATGCAGACGTAAAAAGAAGAGATCTTGAGTTTGAAGTAGACGATCTTGTGTATTTGAAGGTTTCACCCATGAAGGGGGTGAAGAGATTTGGTAAAAAGGGAAAGTTAAGTCCCCGATATGTGGGTCCCTATAGGATTTTGAGTCGCGTGGGGAAGGTAGCGTATAAGCTTGAGCTACCTGCAGACTTATCATCAGTTTATCCAGTGTTCCACGTGTCCTTATTGAATAAGTGCATGGATGATTCAACTGTTGTAGTCCCTCTAGAAAGCACAACTATTCAGAATAGCCTTTTATACGAAGAAGTTCCTGTAGAGATTCTTGATCATTAGATATGTAGACTAAGGAACAAAGAAGTTTCCTTGGTCAAAGTTCTGTGGCAAAATTAGTCTGTTGAGGGTGCTACTTGGGAAGCAGAAGCAGACATGCATACTAAGTATCCTCATATTTTCTCCACAAACTCAGATTCATCTTGAGGTAACAGTCTTCTTTAATTCAATTCTTTTCCAGTCTCAGATTTAGCCATATAGTTATCTTTATGTAAATTCATGCATTCGTAGATTAGTTTAGTCGCTCAGTATGAGTTAGATTCAGTCATGCAGTTTTGTATTAGTTGTGCATGCTAGCATATAGCATCAGTCCCTCAGAATCTTCAGTTTAACTAGTCTCATTTGAGGATGAATGTTCCAAAAAGGGAGATATTATGATACCCTTTACTCTTTCCTAGATTAGTTTAGCTCCTAGTATGTGAAGAGACAACTTTGAATGTGTATAACTCTTTCTATGAGTACAATTTTCCAACTCTAGACCCACAAACTGTAGATAAATAAATTATATTCCTAATGATACCAATTTTGCCTTAATTCGATACTCGTTTGAGAAGTTATAGCGATTTCAATGAAAGACAGTAGAGCATCGCATCGCGGTGAGGTGCTGAATCACAGTTGTCCAATTTCTAGTGAGGCACCATGATTAGTTTGCGTCACAGTGTAGTCCAAATTTCCGTTTGTCCCTTTTCCAGTAGCTCACCCCAATTTGCCTATATCACATCAAAATTCTCAAAACAATAGACACCACATTGCGGAGGAGTGCAAAATGGCACTCGTCCTTTTCCAGTGATGCAACGCATTTACGCCGCGTCGCGACAGAGGACAAAATGACAATTGTCCTTTTTCCAGTAAGCCACCGCCATTGTGACACATCTCTCTAAGGCCCAAAATTGAGATTTTCAGTTCCAAACTTATTTTTACAAAGGGCAACTTAGTCATTTCCCAAGCCCGCAAATCATGTAAAACACAAGATTTAACCTATTCTAAGCATTATATGCTCCCTTTTCATCAAATTATTCTCCGAGAAACCCTAGAACCTCAAAACTTAAACCTCAAGAAATCAAAATTCCACCATTATTTTTCGAAGATAACCTAAAATTCAAGATTCCCAATCAAGATATTCAAGAAATCATCTTCAAAAGCACAAGTAGGAATTCAAGTTCAAGCTTCTTTATCAATTTCATTAACTAAGGTATGTGGGTTTTTCCAACAATGATAATTCTTTCATCCTTGTGCCCAAAATTAATTTTAAAGTTGAATTTTATATGAAATTATATGAATTACAGCCTAAGGTTTATACCCACTCTTTACTATTTGAAGATTGTGAGATTACAATTGAATTATATGTTGAATTACATGTCTACTTTCGTATTTTTATGCATATTGCTGAAATTTCCAGATTTTGAATTGAATTATCAATATTTTCATTATCAAGCATGAACTTTATGATGACTTTTCATGAATTTGTTGCATGGGTTGTTAATCCCTATTTGAACATTGATATTTTAAGAATGACAATGCTTTAAGCATTCTATAATTAGTTATTTTTAGATTTTTATAAAGATTTGATCTTTGATCCTCAGTTAAGATATGGAATCCACTTTATAGTTTTATTATAATTTATAAAAAATAAATTTAGCTTTGCTTATAGTTTGAAACAAATAGATGCATAATTGTTTTTTTATTATAAACCCTTATTCTAGTTTTAAAAGTGGATTTCCAACAGAATGAGCACACAAATAAAAGGTAGTAGTATTTAGCACCGATTTGGGTATGTTCTCATGCCCCAGAACTATGATCCAACATAAGTTCAGATTATCAGATTATTACCATTTCTATATGGATGACGGTTACAAATGTGATCACTTAGATTAGGTTATACTTCATGGCAAGAGTATGACACCTTTCCCCAACGTGAAGGTTTTCCCATAAGAGAACTAGACATTGGACTCCATGTTAGCTCACATGGTTTATGTCGGTTAGAAAAACCTCCTTACAACCTATAAAAAATTGTAAAGAATAATATAAAAGCTTTTAGAAACTAAGTCTAAAGGCTCACAGTTTTATTCAGACATTGCTTTACATAAGACATTAGCTACTAGATTTTAGCTTTTAGTTTACAGTATAAAAGTAAGTCCTTTATACACTTAGATCGCATGATTTAAAGGTAGAATACCAGCACAACTTTTAAAACTAAGTGTTATGACTCACAAGATTTACACAATATGTTTTATCACTCATGATTCGCGATTTCTTTAGCTTTCAGTTATTCCAGCCAATGTGAGTCATTTATACTTAGTATGCATTACTTTACAAGTTTATACAAACATTGAGATATTGTTTTAATTATGCATTCAACCCAACATAATTAGTATATTCCAGAAGTACTGATCCTCATATATGTCTATGTGCTACATTGTCTCATAATGTAGGTTCAGGTGCTCAGTTTCAGCAGCGTGAGTGATTTAGAGCATCTCTATCTACATCCCGATTGTTGGTGAGTCCTTATAGTTTAGGGACCCAATCATTCAAATTTTCTAGTTTATTTTAGTAGTCGATTCAATATTTTTCAGTTAGTTTGAGTCAGCTGTAGACTTGTCCCAGTGGCTCTCTAGTTTTAGTAGTTAGGCTTGTTAGACTGCTAGATATAATTCAAATTTTTAGTATTGATTGTCTAAACTTTTGAGACAAATACTTTCAGATATTATGTTTAGATAATTTCTGCTTAGAACCGATAGAGTTTTATATTTTAGCTTTGACTATATATCTATATTTCTTTATAATGAGTATCGAGATTTAGTAGAAAGCATACAACATTAGCTTGAGACTACTCGTAGTTTCGAGCACCATGTGATATCTTGGGACTCATTTTTGGGGAGTTACACCTTAGCTTATTTAGTAGCTACTCAGAATGATCAATAGGCTATTTCCCCAGCTAATCTAGTGGCAAATACAGCTGCAGCTAGGATTTAAGACTTTACCCAAATGAATCCCCCTTTGTTTTCAGGATCCAAGTCTGAGGAGGATCTGCCAAAGCTTTTTAATATGGTTAAGAAGGTGACTAACATTATGGGTATCACTTCGAGTGAGAGTGTAAAGTTGGTTCCTTACCAGTTGTAGGATATAACTCATACGTCGTATAAGTAGTGAAAAAGTGATTGGGGTGTTGAGGCTGGGCCTCTAAAGAGGGAGAAGTTTGTCACGACCTTTTTAGATAGATTCTTCCCTTTGGAGTCGAAGAAAGGTAAGATACTGGAGTTTATTAATTTGACGTAGGGTAATATGAGTCTAAAGGAGTATTTGCTTAAGTTTACTCAGTTGGTGAGGTATGCTCCTTCGGTGGTGGCTGATAATAGGTCAAGAATGAGTAAGTTTGTTGCTGGTATAGCTGATAGTGTAGACAAAGAGTGTTGAACTGCCATGTTGATTAAGGAGATGGACATGTCTAAGCTTATGTTCTATGCTCAAAAGATTGAGAAATAGAAACTTAAGGAGAGAAAGAGGAAGAATAAGAGGTCAGAACAAGTAACTTTAATTTTTCTCAGCTGAAATCAGAAGGTGGTAACCGTTCTCATTTTTGTCAGAATTTTTTTGCCCCAGATTCATCTTCAACTAGTGTACTAGTTCCAAAATTCAGGAATGATAGTCGGGAAAGGGCACCAGGCTCTAAGACCCAGGGTAGTGTGAAAAGTGGTCATACTAATCCGCTCTATGAGAAATATCGTAGGAATCATCAGGGTGAGTGTAAAGGTGGCGGTGATATATGTTTTAGGTATGGTAATCTAGGCTACAGGATCAGGGAATGTCGAGTAGTTACTCAGAAGGGAAGAGATTTATGTCAAAAGGGTCAGTCTACTCAGTCATCAGCTCTAGTGGGTCGCCCGACTCAGCAGGGAACCACTTCCACTGCAGCTAGTGATCAGCACTAGAATAGATTATATTCACTCCAGTCCAGTCATGATCAAAACGACTTTATTTTTGCAATCATAAACCAGAATAGATTATATCTCCTGATGTGGTTATGGGTACATTACAGGTCTTTCACCTTTTTGTTTATGCTTTATTAGACCTCGGAGCTTCGCTCTCCTTTATAACCCCCTATATAGCAGTCAATTTTGGTATCAGTCCTAATTTTTCATCAGAACCCTTGTGAGTGTTTACTTTAGTAGGTGTCTCTATTATAGCCAGACATGTATGCAGGAATTATCTGATTACAATATCCCAGAAAGTTACCTTAGTTGACCTTGTGGATTTAAAGATGACTAATTTTGATGTCATTCTTGGTATGGATTAGCTCCACTCATATGATGCCCCAGTTGATTACAGAAATAGAGTCGTTCAGTTTCAGTTTCCTAATAAAGTAGTTATTGAATAGAGGGTAGTACTTCAGCCCTTAGGGGGCAAATTATATCATATCTTAAGGCAAGAAAAATGATATCTAAGGGGTGCATGTACCATCTTGTTTGAGTCAAGGACTCTATTTCTGAGACCCCAAGTCTCGAGTCAGTTTTAGTAGTAAGGGAATTTCCAGTTGTGTTCCCTAAAGAATTTCTTGGAGTTCCTCTCAAAATGGAAATTGACTTCGGAATAGATCTCCTTCCAGATACCCAGTCTATCTCTATTCTACCTTATAGAATGGCTCTAGATTAGCTTAGAGAATTGAAAGAATAATTGAAAGATCTCTTAGATAAAGGATTCATCAGGGCCAGTATTTCCCCAAGGGGTGCTCCAATCTTTTTTGTACGTAAGAAAGATGGTTCTCTCAGAATATGCATCAATTACGGTCAGTTGAACAAAGTCACAGTTAAGAATAAGTATCTACTTCCCAGGATTAATGACTTATTTGACAAACTTTAGGGTGCCAATTATTTCTCTAAGATAGACCTCAGATCTGGCTATCATCAGCTTAGATTCAAAGAATGCGTCATTCCAAAAATTGCTTTCAAACTCGGTATGGTCACTTTGAATTTCTAGTTATGTCTTTTGGACTAACAAATGCCCCAACAACTTTCATGGACTTGATGAATAGAGTGTTCAAGTAGTAGTTGGACATGTTCGTCGTCATCTTTATTGATGATATTTGTGCCTACTCCCATAGTGAAAATGATCATGCAGAATATCTTAGAATCATATTACAGACTCTAAGATCTCATCAGTTATTCTCCAAATTCAGTAAGTGTGAGTTTTGGATAAGATTAGTAGCTTTTCTTGGCCATATTATTTTCGGTGATGGCATTAGAGTTAATACTCAAAAGACCAAAGCAATGAGAGACTAGCCCAAACCCATCTCTCCATCAGATATCAGGAGCTTCTTGAGTTTGGTTGGCTATTACAAATGGTTTGTTGAATGGTTTATGTTTATTGCATCCTTCATGTCTCGATTGACTCAGAAGAAATTCAAATTTTAGTGGTTAGATTCTTGTGAATAGAGTTTTCAAGAATTGAAGACTCGACTAACCTTAGACCCAGTCTTGACTTTTCCAGATAGTTCAGATAGATTTGTTATTTACTGTGATGCTTCCAAAGTTTGTATCGATTGTGCATTGATGCAGAGAGGTAAGGTCATAGACTATGCCTCTAGACAACTTAAGCCCCATGAAAAGAGTTATCCTACCCATGATCTTGAGTTGGCAGCTGTTGTTTTTGGCTTGAAAATTTGGAGGCATTATCTTTATAGAGTTCATGTTGACATGTTAATAGATTACAAAAGTTTATAGTATGTGTTCTTACAGAAAGATTTAAATCTTTGTCAGAAAAGGTGGTTAGAATTATTGAAAGATTATGATATAAGTGTGTTATATTATCTGAGCAAGGCCAATGTAGTGGTAGATGCCCTTAGTAGATGTTCTATGGGTAGTTTTACTCATGTTGAGAATGATAAGAAAAGGTTAGCTAAGGAGGTTCATCAGCTTTCTAGATTAGGTGTTAGGTTGCCTGATTCAGCAGAGGTTAGTGTATGGGTTTAGAATGGTTCAAAATCTTCTTTGGTTACTGAAGTGAAGGAAAATCAAGATAGAGATTCTAGTTTAGTTAAGTTAAAGAAATCAGTTAGAGATCAGCAGGTAGAGGCTTTCTCCCAAGGGGGAGATGATGTGTTGCGATGTTAGGGTAGACTGTGTATGCCATGTATAGATGGGTTGAGATAGCGAATCCTTACAGAAGTACATGGTGCAGGTTATTCTATTCACCCAAGAGCCACTAAGATGTACCATAATTTGTGGGAAATCTATTGGTGGAGTGGTATGAAGAGGGATATTGCATAGTTTGTAGCTAAGTGTTCTAACTATCAGCAGGTTAAAGTTAAATACCAGAGGCCTAGTGGTACAATATAGGAGTTCAGCATTCCTACTTGGATGTGGGTAGAGGTGAACATGGATTTTGTAATGGGTTTGCCTTGTATTCATCGTTAGTATGATTCGATATGGGTTATTGTAGATAAAATAACATAATCAACCTATTTTATGCTAGTTCATACTTCTTATTTAGCTGAGGATTATGCCAAGCTCTATATTAGAGAGTTGGTTTAGTTTTATGGAATCTTAATGTCGATTATTTCAAATAGAGGTACTCAGTTTACCTCTCACTTTTTGAGAGCTTTTAAGAAGGGTCTTCGTACCTAAGTTCATCTCAGTACATCTTTCCATCCTCAGACAAACGGTCAGGCAGAGAGGACCATTCATACCCTAGAAGATATGTTAAGGGCATCTGTTCTTGCTTTCAAGGATAATTGGGATGATCACGTACCTTTGATCGAGTTTTTCTATAATAACAGTTATCACTCCAATATTCAAATGGCTCTATTTGAGGCTCTCTATGAGAGGAGATATAGATCTCCTATTGGTTGGTTTGAGGTAGGTGAGGCTTCTTTGATAGGGACAGATTTGGTATTTGATACAATAGAGAAGGTTCATTTGATTAGAGAGAGGATTAAGACAACCCAACGTTATCAAAAATCTTATGTAGATGTGAGAATAAGGGATCTTGAGTTTGAAGTTGGGGATTTGGTGTATTTGAAAATCTCACCCATGAAGGGAGTGAAGATATTTAGCAATAAAGGGAATCTTAATCCCCGATATGTTGGCCCTTACCAAATCTTGAGTCATTTTAGGAAGGTAGCTTATGAGCTTGAGTTGCTTGCAGATTTGGTATCAGTGCATCTAGTGTTCCATGTTTCCTTATTAAAGAAGTGTATTGGTGACCCAACTGTTGTAGTTCCTTTAGGAAACACAGATGTTTAGGATAGACTTTTTTACGAAAAAATCTAGTCGAGATCCTTTATCTTCAACTTTGTACACTAAGGTATAAAGAAGTTCCCTTGGTCAAAGTTCTTTGGTGAAATCAGTTTGTTGAGGGAGACACTTGGGAAACAAAAGTAGATATGAGTACCAAGTACCCTCATCTTTTCTCTGCAAACTCAGACTCAACTTAAAGTAATAGTTCTTCTTAGATTGACTCTTTTCAATTCTCAGTCCCAGCTATATAATCATTCTCATGTCTTTACATGTATTTATGAATTCAGTTCAAATATATATCATGTTTCAGGCTCAGTCATGTAATCATGTTTTCAGTTATGCATGTTCAGTGATTTATGTTTCTCTAGTATTCTCAGCTTAATCTGTCTTATTCGAGGATGAATGTTCCCAAGGGGGAGATACTGTAATACCCCATATTATACTTAGCTTAGTTCAGCTCCTAGCTGCATGCATAAGAGGATTAAAGCCTAAAAATTTCTCTAAGTGTTGGGTACTTAGTGATATTTTTGGCCTCTTAACTTCAATTAGTCATATTTTTGCCCTCTTAACTTCAATGATTTTTAAATTGGTTTTCCCGACTCTGAGATGTTAGTTTTTGAGTTAATTCATGTTCAGAGGTGTAGGGATCATGTCTCAGGGAAGTTTTAGATTTTTTTGATGAGGATTGAGTTGTGTTTTGATTTTAATTCCAGCAGCTCACCGCGATAGTGGTGCATAGCGGTGGTTATAGCGGTGAAAGCCTCACCACATTGTGGTGGCCCTTTAATCCATATTCCAATTGTGAATTTAATTCTCCAAGGGGTAATTGAGTCTTTTTCCCTCAATCCAATTCGTAAAAACACGAATTAAAATGTCAGTTAGGGCATAATTTGCCCATATTCTCCAATTTCCTCTAAAAACAAACCCTAATCATCCCCTAAGTTCATTAATTTCATTCCTTTCTCTTCAAGAAAACTAAGAAATCAAGTTCCCAAATCTACGAACTTTCAAGTAAAGCATCAAGATTGTGTTTCTCTTTCAAGCTTAAGGATTAAAGATATTTGTGATGTTCATCCATGAGCCCTTTTCACCCATGGAGTCCAAGAATCCCTTTTTTATATCAAATTATGAGTTTTTACATATTTATGAAGAATTGTTTCCATGAAGTTGTTATTGATTTTGATTACAAGTTATGTTACAAATGTTTTTCGATGGAATGAGCCTTATATGATTTGAGTATTGAAATCCTCATGTTAAATCCCTAATTCATGGTTTTAGTATTGTAACTATGTTTTCAATCACATTCTTTACCTATTCCCATGCTTAAATTCATGACTCCCATGTGTTTGATGAAATGTCTAAATGTTGAGTTTTGAGCAATGATCCTTTATTATGGTTTTTAATGCTTCATATGTCCTCATTGCTATTTTCATTCAGTGCTGGAGGGTTATGAACACCCGATACTTAGCTGTTCACATAATGTTCGTATCTTCAGAATGGTTTCAAATAAACTATCAGCATTGTCATTAGTTAGCTATCATGATCAGTTGTTTGCTCAGTTAAACTTAGTTCAGTCCAGTAATCAATGTCAGTTCAGTTGGGAGTAGGATTTAGCACCGAGAAAATACAAGGATGGTGACTTCCCCATTAATTAGGCAGAGTTATTAGCAACAGTCCCTGTATTCTAGAACTATATAGCCAGCGTAGAATATGGGGAGTCACCCATCAGTTTAGGCTTGACTTTCTCTAAGGAGTCACTTGTTAGTTTAGGCTTGAATTACTCTCTGGGGTCACCTATCAGTTTAGGCTTGACACGCTGGTCCTTCAGGATATTATATTAGTGGATCCAAACAGCCAACGTTTGTTCCATGGCACAGTACTGACACCTTTCCAACAAAGGTTACAGTTGGACCCTGATTAGCTTAGATTGGGGCATGTCGGTTAGATGATACCTCCCACAGTCTCAGTTTAATAGTCAATACAGAATTCAGTTCAAGTTTTCTTGACCATAAAATACAGTACATCAGTTATTCAGTTCCCAGTTTTCAGTATTTTAGTTTATAGGCTATTTCAGAATCTTGTTATATGCTTGGTTATGCATTCTCAGAATTGACAACTTTTACGTATTTTATACATCAATTATGTCATGTTATTCAATCAGTTATAATTTCATGCGTATAAACCTATGCATTTTAGGTTAGGATGCTCAATTTCTTGACCACACTTAGACAGTTCAGCTTATCAGCAACAACAGTTGTGGTGAGTCCTCATATATCAAGGACCTGTTATGTTATTTTAGTATTTCTGCATTTCTTTTTAGTTAGTCAGTTTGGACTTAGTTGGGGCCTATCCTATCAACTCTACATTCAATCAATTAGAGGCTTTTCAGACATTCAAACAATCAGTTAGTTTATTAGACTTATCAGTTAGATTTTAGTATTTTTCATAGATGTTTTAATATTGCAAACTTAGTTGTATTTTTAGTATTTAAAACCTTATGGCATTGAAAGTTATTTCCGCATATGTCTTTATTTATTAGATTACCCAGTACTCATAGAAGATACCAGCTCATGAGTTAGCTTATGGTCACTTATGATTGTAAGCATCATTGTCGTGACTACGGGTAGCCTCGAGTCGTGACATATATATATATCTAGCTATATAAAGCTATGTCACTACCATATAGCCCTTTCTTATTTTTTTGATATTGTATATTCATTTCTTGGCCTTGTATATTGCTATGTATCTTTCTTTCACTCTTCATTCGTAGATTGGCCTGGGATATACCGTAGAGTATTGACATCAAATGAATATGGCCAAAATAGGATATTTCACTCTGATACTTCCTTAGCCTTATTATGTGGGTTTATTATTCATGAATATGATAGTTGCTCCTTATTATCTCATTAACTTGTCATATGTTTTCTGGACTCTTAGGTGTAGTTTCTATTCTATTTATGTGTTGGATTTATCTTCATTATCTTTGGAGCTCAGTTGGTAGTTTCCTACTGAGTACCATTCATTTTGTACTCATACTACACTTTTGTAGCCTTTAGATTATAGAGTGGGTTATCACCATTGATGTATACATTGTGCGAAGCAGGCATAGTTCAGAGACTTAGAGCGAGCTCCTGATGTTTGGAGTATTACTTATCTCTCTCTTATGTATTATACTAGACTCTATGTTATATTTAGAGATAAATTATATCAGTGTAGTTCTCTTGATATTTCACTTTTGTACTATTATTATATTAGAAGCTCTTGTACTGATACCATCATGTCTTGGGGTTTTATTATGTATGGATCTTTATTTTCATTTATTCCACATTCTTTTTCATATATTATTAAGTAGTTCGCTAGTAGTTGTTCTAGACTATGGGCTAGTTTGCCTACTAGTGGGTTATGGTAGGCGCCATCATGACCTAAGAAATTAGGTCATTACAAATTGGTATCAGAGCCTAGGATTCACTGGTGTGTTAGTACAAGAGCGAAGTATTAGTAGAGTACTGTGGATTGGTGCAGAGACACTCATAACCTATCTTCGGGAGGCTACAAGGATAGTTTAGATAATCAACTTCTTGACTTCTTATTATATGTCCACATTGCTATGAACCTTAAACATAGTCTTTGACTCTATTCTACCCTCAAAAGATAATGCGATATTGTCGATAGAAGTAGATTATAATTCAATATGAGTTTCTAAAATTTTAGCACAGTGTTGGAATAAAGAGTCAGAGATAGATATTGAAGATCTTCAGCAGCAACCAAAAAGGATTTGGGCCAGCTGAGGCTTCATTCGAGCTTGTCACTACTTCAACCTTTAATGTTTGGCATTGGGAATTTGAGTCATGTTGTAGATCCCTCTCAGTCAAGGATGCCTTTGATTCATAGAGCAGTCCTTAGACCAGAGTTAGGCTTATTATGTTCATTAGGGTTCTTTACAAGTTTGAGTGCGAGATTGGATTTTCTCATGTGGTCCAGGCATTTTCTTATGCTACATCTTTTTAAGTCAAACATTGGTGCATGGATGTGTTAGAGGGTTAGTATTGTCATTTTATTTGGCATCGGAGCATTGGATATCAGTTGAATCTTCCTTCCACTAGGATGTTGATTATTAGAAAACCATACAGAGCATAAGTATTGAGACTTATAAAAATAGCAGCAAGAGGCATGCCATCAGTATAGTGCTATTGGTACTTTATCCTAGAGTGAGGATTCTTCTAGTAGAGTTCAGCTTTATCTATAGCCCATCAGCTCTACGCAGATAGTATTCTATACTATGAGTAGTTCTTAGATTGGTCATGATGATAATAGTGGGTAGAGTTCCCATCAGACTTGTGAAGTATGGTATGATTCTTTGGGCCATGGCGACTATTCTAGATTATGAGGGGCAGTATCTCAAAGTATTCAGGATCTTGGTTTGGTTGTGTCGTGATGAGACACTAGTTCAGAGAATGCCCCAAGTATAAGATAGATGACCAACTAGAGTTAGCACGTATTCCCCACCAGCCTAAAGTTCCTGAGACAAGCCATGATTTTGAAAGTATAGTAATTTTATGGATTTTTCTCAGCGTTAGTTGGCCAACCATTTAGGCTCGGTTTGTGTTCTCTCCATATTGATGCTTCAGGAGTTTCTATGACTGCAGAGAGACAGATTACTAGTCTAGGGAGTGTCCTCAATATGAGATTTTCAGTCATTCAGCTCATTCAGATCAGCCTCATGATATTGTAGTATCTTCAATTAGAGATAGTGTGTGTGGCACCTCAGTTGATGATTCAGTCAATTGGTCCAAGTTGGACCAGTTTATATTTATTTTTCCCTATGCCCATTAGGCATGTAATTGCAGATGTCACCATGATTGGTGTGGTTTTATTTTCCGTATTTATCTTTTATTATATGTATCCTCTGTGGTTTATTTTTTTTAGTAGTAGATGGAGTTGATTTGTACTGATATTTTACCCTATGGGTGTTGTTTTTTGGGTTTGAGTCCCCTTTATCTTGGCATATTGGCCTTATTGTGGCCCTTGAGTGGTACATAATATTGATGTTCATTTTGGTACCACCAGTTCAGTATGTTGATAATGAAATTGCTATTGCTATTGCTATCACCGCGTGTGGTTATTAATATTACTTGATATTATTACTTGATGTTGTTACTTGACGAATTTAATCCTCGCTGGGTAGCTATAAAGACTAGCGTTATCTAGTTAGACTTTTATTTTCTTGCTATATTATTTGGTGGCTTGAGTAGATATAGCCCGATCTGATGATATCTTTAACCTAACATGATGAGGTTGATTGTGTTCCCCCTTGGTTGGCTATATTATATTAATTTAGGGATGTATTATGATATCGAAGGAAAGTCGATCCTCTGTGGTGCTAATATAATTCTAGGGTCGGCGATTTAGTTGTATTACCCATTCTTGAGTTTGAGAATCTTAAACTTGCCTTCTGTGTTGCGAAGGTTTTTGCTTTGTCAATCCCTTTCTATATAGCCCGTGTATGAGATTGACTAGTTCGAGGTCCGTTCTTTGATTATGACTATTTCATCATCTTCAACCAAAAAAAGACTATTTCATTGTCCGATAGTGGTTTTGAGATTAAGATATCGTGGATTTATCTCTTAGATTTGTTGGGTGTATTTCCTTGTGATGGTTTACCCTTGTTATTAGTATGGAGATTGGATGATCATTTCTTGATTTGACATGGTTTTATCTAGTGGTGTTAAAAGTTTAGAGGTAGGTAGCCTTTCCTATGATCGCTTCTTAAGTTGGGAAATTAGAAACTCTTTAGCTTGAGTTGTTGGTTCTCTGGTGGTGTTCTCGACTTTTACCAACATTTTGAGATTGGCATATTTCTTCTATGAGGATGTGATTCTTGGATAGATGAAGTGCTGATTGTCCTACTTGGGTGGATTTGGAAAATCCCCATTTCAGATTTTGTACAGCCTAATGAGGCTTGGTATAGTGTTTCTTCTTGCTGATATGTGCCTGTGGCTAATCTTTAGTTAGATGGAGTGTTAGATTGATTAGTTGTCGGCTAAAGTTGTATTTCTCCAAGTTGCTAGAGTTTTTGCTAATATTGGTGTTGTTTTCAACCATGGGAAGTTTTTGAGTATGTTTGGATAGTTCATGCCCTCTAGCAAATATGGAGTGGGTTATTTGCATTTTTTGCCAGAGATTTATCCTTTTGCATGATTTCTATTTTGTGGCTATATTTCGTGCCCTTTAGCTGACATAGAGTTGGTCGCTTGTGATTTCATTCGGTGGTTATCCTAGTAGTGATTTTGTTCTTCAGTTATGTCTCGATTGTGGCTTGGTATGATTTATCCTGGTTATGTCAGATTTGGATACTAGAGTTGATTTAGGGTAGTTGACTTTGATATAGCCTTATTAGCTCAGTTTTTGATTTGATTCCTTGGAATATTGATTTGGAAATGTGATGAATTTAGAGCGTTAATGCCTACCCCTTTTTAGTTTTGGTTTAGATATTTGAGACCGAGCAATTCAGCCTTGGTATTGAGATTTCAACTTGGTGTTGTTGAGCCTGTATGCAACCTTTTTTTTAGAATTATCTTTGTTCAGATTTCATTTATTCGCTGGTTAAGCCTACTCTGCGGATTGCCTATTCGATCTTCTAGACATCAATTAGATTATAGTCGATAAGTTTTCAGATAATATCCCCTGGATACGATATTGGTTATGTTAGGTTTGACCTCGAGTTTTAGTTTTTTTTTGGAAATTTTGGATGATTTACTCAGTGGAAGTAATATACTCGAGTTGGATTCAGTACGACTTTATTCTCAGTGGATGGACATCCTAGAGTGGAATATTCAGTAATGATTAGTATACCTTGGACTTTGGGATTTTAGTTTGATCTTCATTCGGACTAATTATGGCATTTGAAGGTATTGCATTCCTTGATTATCTTCATTTGTGTGCCAGACAATGCCTTATGAGTTTATTCTCATGTTTTCCATATGAACTTCCAGTGGATTAGCTTAAGTTCTTTGAGTTCTTTGTGATGACACTGTGGATGAGACTCAGGTGATTTTTCTTTTGGTTTGGAGTGGATATAAGGTGTGGAATGGTAAAAAAAAGGTATATTCAGATTTAGAGTTGGTGATATGACTCATGTCTTGGTTTTCTTTTGTCTTGGATCAGCCTTGGAAGGGTTATGCTTTTATCGAGAGAGTATCTGTGTGTTGTGGTTCAAATATGCGTGCATTAACCTTCTTGGTTCAGTTTAAGGCCAGTTAGCGATTAAGTTAAGTTTTGGCTATTTGAAAGTAGAATGAGAGTGCTGGTTGAAAAAGGGATACCTGTGGCAAAATCCCTTGCAAGTGTTATCTCTTCATTAAGGTTACTTGGGAAGTCATGTTTGGAGCATGCGGTCCCAGTACCTCATTTTTTTGAGCTTTTGAGATTCATTCTATCCGTTGACTTTTGGGGATGAAAGTCCTTTTTGTAGTGGATATTTTAATCACTCTTTCGGTCATTTTTCCTAATTTTGCTTATCTTCACTATTTGAGCTTCTTAATAGCTTCCTCATGTCATTCATGACTTGCTGGGACTAATGATTTAGTTACCAGGCAGATCGTTTGGTCTTTAGAACCAATTCCCTATTTAGAAGTCTTCCATGGTTCCAAATGGCCACCGAGCAAAAAATTTAGTGAGATGATCTCGGATGCAAACTTTTGATTGTACCAACAGCTCTGGAATATATAATTTAGGCTAGGTAGACTTTTGGTTTGGGTCTTGATGCACCCAAGCTCATTTCGACCTATTGATCGAAAAGTTGAAAATTTGAAAGTTTAGGTATGGGACCCATATTTGATCAAAATGACCTCAGATTGAAAATCCATCTTCGCTAATGCATCCAGAACATCAAATTTAGTGTGGTTAAATATTTCATCTGCAAAAATCAGATTTTGAATGAATCTCGAGGCATTGTTGGAAACTTTGAAATTTTCTAAGTTTTGCTAGTTTTGGTACGACGGTGATTGTGACATGGAGGAGGCGATCGCAACACGATGATCATGGCCCGCGTCTTAGTGATCATGGAATCTCTTTGTCTTGGGGTCTATAAATAGACACTATAGTGGCGATTTGGGTCATTTTCACTTCACCCTTGAGAGCTTAAAACCCTAAATAGGTATAATAACTCAAAATTGATCATGGTGGGTGACTTTTATCGCAAATATCTTTGAACTTAAGGTAAGAATCCTTCGAATTCATACTTGAATTACTTTGTTTGGACCCAAAACCCCAATTTAGCTTAGGTCTTCATTTTAGCCCAAAGTATGCTTAGTTTTCATCTTTTCCTTAAGGGCTATGTGTAACGACCCGAATCTGGTACCCGGAATGCCATACGGTGCTCATGACCCCGAAGGACCACAAACTAACACATGACTGATATCTGTAACTGAGTACTACATAATATACTATATAAATGTGGGATAAAAGGTTGAAAGGCCATAAGGTTCAAAACTGAAACATAACTGTAAATGTGGTATAACAATACCAAAACTGAAATAACAATTTGAATAAGCCTCTAATTTTCTGAATGAGGAGTTGATGGGACATGTCCCCAACTAACTCCAACTGCTGAAATAAACTAAGTACTGAAATACTGAAATGATAAAGCATCCTCGAATAATGAGGACTCATTGCTAATCTATTGCTGCTGACTGAAACCTGAGCTGCTAAGTGTGATTGGAAACCGGAGCGTCTGAACCTATGGTATAAAACACCATAGCACAAAAGAAAAGTATGTATCAGTATGTGGGAATGTACTGGTACACAACTGAGGTAGGCTAAATGCATGGGGTTTATATGCATGAACTATAACTGACTGATAACATGAACATGAACATGACTGGGTGTGGATACATGCATGAAAACATAACTGCAACTGCAACATGGGAATTCTGAACACTAAATATACTGATAACATGGACTACTGATAACTGATATAACTGATACTAGGTGACTGTTGCCGACAGTCTTGATTTTGATAGAACTAGCTGAGTTCCACATTGAGTTGAGTGACTATATCTGACAGTCCTAAAATCTGTAGAACTATCTGAGTTCTATTACTGAGACTGATATTGAGACTGTAGGAGGTTGTCATCTAACCGACATGCCCCTAATAGGCTGTTATAACTACGTTGGGGTCCAATCTATAACTCCAATTGGAAGGGTGTCAATACTGCGCCACTAGTAAAGACAAGCTGTGAGTGACCCTCATCTAGCAGTGTTAATCCACCTCATCAACGCTTAACTGTCGGTGTTGATGTCTCAACCTATGCTGGCTACATAGTTCTAAAACACAAGGATTGCTTCTAAGGGGTCACACCCTCTATTGTTAGTGTGTGCCTTCATCCTTGGGTTCGCTCGATGCTAAATCCTAGTCCCAACTGAATAGACACTGAATTGATTATACTAAGATGAACTGGACCGAGTTCACTGAGTTTCGTGGACAGACAAAATATTACTGAATTCTGTTAGCTGACTGAGTTTATGAGATTACTGAGTTTTTCTGAGTCATGTAACTGATTAAATTCTACTGATCATGGCGTGACTGAGATTATCATGAAACTAACACTGGCTCTAGGCACACAACTAAATTAACGGGTATAAATACCCTCAAGACTCGATAGCATAATAGTAAATCATGGCATAAGTTTAAAAACACAACAATGGCTATATAGATATATCCATAATTCATTGACAAAGACATTTCATCAAACACTTGACGTGCATTAACTTGTGCATGAATGGGGATTTCATATTAACATACTATAGTGGCACTTTTTCCTTCACCTAGGCATTTTATCAAACACATGGGGAGCATACTTTGGTTATATCATCATTAATGCATCTAATTATAATGGTTGCATAAATAAATTAGCAAATTTGAAGGGTTTATCATGAATATTATGCAAAACATCACATACTAGGAACAATCATTGGAACATGGAATTTAAAACATGAATCAAAACCCAACAACAACATGAACATGAATCTCAATTCAACAACAACATGAACATGAATCTCAATTCAAATAAATCATGAACATTCATAAATACAAAATCCTTGGATTTAGAAAAGAGATTCTTGAGCTTCATGGGTAAAAGGGGACCCATGAATCAACACTTGACATACCTAGAAATCTAAGCTCTTGAGGTTCTTGGAGAGATTTTTGGAATTGGCCTTGATTTCTTGAGCTAGGGTTTTTGCCTCTTGAGAGAGAAGGATTTTGTTCATGAGAAAAAGTGAGAAAAATGATATAATAGGGTTGTTAGGGCATAATTTTGTGGTTAAAGGATGATCTGGGTCATGGAAAATACCCAACTACCCTTAGAAAGTTTGTATTTATCGTTACTAAAAACCCAATTTGGGCACCTATCTATCATTCTATGTCTCTGGAAATTGACTAGTGAGAAATTGCATGATGGCGCGACGCGATGAAATCGTGTTGCAATACTGGATGGGACCTGGAAGTTCACTGCGACATGGTGGTATCATGTTGAGACACTAGAAAGGAACAATTCTGAATTCGATCCTTGGTGCAATGAGCTATAATTGCAGAGGTTCACTGGATTTGACTATTGCCATTTTGGCATGCTCTGCGATGCGTTGATGGCTCAGATGGCACACTGTCTTACTAAAATGGCTCTAACTCTTCTCCTGGGTATTGGATTTGGGCAAATTTGGTATGGACGGAAAGCTTATGCAATTTCCCACACAACAAAAAGTCAAAATCTTGAAAATTCCACATGTATAAAAGTGGATTCATCTTTTAAAGTAAGCCTTTAATATTTTTGGGGTGATTTTAAGCTAGGTAGAAGTATGGGGTATTACATTATAATTCCTTGTTCATGTGTGAACATTGGGTTGGCCTCGAAAATGTATTTTCCATATGTGGGATCCACTTGTGTTTTTGGTGTCATTTTTGGACTCAAAGCACAATAGTGCAATATGGGTATCATTAGACTCATATTGATGAGTAGATTATGATTTTGATAGTGTGATAGTATTTTGGGATTGTGAAGTAAAGATGGCCGTTGGTGAATAAATTAAGGTTTTGCAGTTCGACTTTGAGGTCGCTCTTGTCTACTTTTCTTCGTAAATAATGTGTGATATATATTGTGTGTGAACATGAATGCTAGGCTTGATTATGAATAGGATAACTTAGCCTTGATTGTTGATGTTTATAGATTAGATGAGGATTTTGAACACGTAAGATGGTATGTTTATAACCTTTAGAATCCTATTGCCTTATCCCTAGTTTGGATTAATTTGTAGCATGGATATGATATAATTCTAGGTTTGGGACATGTTTTTAGTATTGGAAGCATGATTAGTATATTTAATTTTATTGGGCTAGTGTGTTGGTATCAAAATTGTAATTTGAGTAGAGTTGACTTGAATACCCTTGTTCTAGCAAAAATTCCTTTCTTAGGCTTGAGTATGACTTAATTGACATCTAGAAGTTGAGCTAGATACCTTATCCTTTAGGCATAATGTGTCTAATTATGGAAATTGAGGATTAGAAGTGGGATTACTGGGCCCACTTAGTCCAAGACTTATGTTAGCATTGTGGACTTAGCTGCGGATGTTAGGCGTAGCTGAGGTTAGTAACCCTTTGTATAAGGTTACTTCGTGGCTTATTGACCAATGATGTATTTTTCTTTGGATAATGATAATAAGGCCTATATAGATGCTATTTCATTTTTGATATGATATTTGACCCATAGAGATGCTATTTCTTCTTAGACTTGATATTTGACCCATAAAGATGCTATTTCCTCTTAGACTTGATATTTGGCTCATAGAGATGATATTTTCTCTTAGACATGATGTTGGGTCCTTAAAGATGATTTTTCTCTTAATAATGATGCCTATAGAGATGATATTTCTCATAGTTACGATGTATGTCCTATAGATATGGGATATTAGACGTTATATGCTTATTGATATTACGCCTCCTAGATTTAAGATGCCTCCTATAGGTGAGATGATTATAGACATGCTATGGCTTATAAATATGAGATGGTTTTATATTTATGGTAATTGATATGAGTTCTGGATACATATGTGGGCCTAAGGCTGTGATTAGGATATTATGATTATTTAGGACACATATTGGGCCAAAGGCTATGTTATGATATTGGTTGGACATTCGAGAAGTGTTTAAACTTGTAAAGGACACAGTTACAGTTAATGAATATATATATGTATATATTTAAATTCACATCTCTCTGGTATGGGATGGAGGAAGATGCGATATAACCCTTATTATTCTTCTAATTGAATACTGGCGATGACATGTATAGATTCAGTACGTTCTTGATTATTATATCTATAATTGATGTGATTCTCACTAAAATCTGATCTTATGGCTATTCTTCCTAAATAAGGTTTAGGTTATGTGGGAACTAGTTGTCTATTAAGTGACTATAGTACCCAATGGCTAGAAATCTAATATACTAGTTAATGAACCTTGTCTAGTTGAAATATAGCAGTAGCTAGCGATTACGGATGATACGTGGATACTGATGATGCTAAGGATTGGTAAACATTAGATGCTATTGATGACCAAGTTTAAGATGCTGATTAGTTATTAAACGATGATTTGTTTATTAATGATGCTAATAATAAGAGATGTTAGTGGATAACTAAACAAAGTATCTAAATGATTGTTAGTGGTCTTTTACTAGATGGTGACTAGTGAGATTATGATGGTTTGAAATGAACATTTTTTTATTGGCGATTATGGTCTAGTGGTGAATCTTGACTAGATGCTAGATATTGGCTATTTAGTGAATAATTATTACTTGAAGAAATGGTTGGGCTAATAATCATAGGTTATCTCCATGATTCAACCCTATCACTTACCTTGGTCATGGGATATTCCGACCCTTTCTACACTTTCATAATAATTTAGTCCCAAAGATCACTCCGGGCAACAAGACTGTATATTTACCCTCCTTTTAGCCAGATCTTAAGCCTGTGCACCTATTATATATCTCTAAATACATGTGTATTAATGTTTATGATTTATTAATACCCGATAAGGCTGGAGGATACTGTACTGATATATTGATACCCGGCGAGGCCGAAGAATACTGTGATAATATATCGATACCTGACAAGGCTAGAGGATACTGTGATGATATATTAATACCTGGCAAGGCCGGAGGATACTGTGATGATATATTGATACCCGACAGGCCAAAGGATATTGTGATAATATATTGATACCCGGTAAGGACATAGGATATTGTGATGATATATTGATACCCAATGCAGTTGGAGGATATTGTGATGCTATATTGATACCTGGAAAGGCCAGAGGAAACTGTGATGATTTATTGATACCCTATAAGGTCGAAGGATAATGTGATAATACATTGATACCCGACAAGGCTGGAGGTTGATTATTTTGATAATGAATATTTATGATAGAGATGGTTATGATGATGATGAGACTTTGATATTAATTATGTACCTTAAATTCTTTCTTGTATGCGCATCACTTATCACCAGTATGTACCTATGTCTATCAGTCGGTATGGCACAGTTACATAAATATAGGAAACAATATGCCTTATGTTATTGTATATTGATTGAACCTTCTAAGACTAGGGCGGTGAGGGTATGTATAGGCTCAACCAAGTATTTTGTTATTCGGAGTAGCCAGTTATTCAAACTGTTATTGATATTGTTATTAACATTGTTATGATCATTTTATTGGCTAGCTTATGGTAGATTAGTCATTGATCAAGTATCAAGATTTGTGGTATTTTTATGGCCTCTTTTATCTTCTGAGAGCGTTATTATACACGATTATTTCATGTCTAGCCATGTGGATTAAAAACCCTGAGCATGATAGTGTTAAATTCTGATAGTATTATAATAAGGTCTTAGAATAAGGATATGATGATCTAGGTTGTGCTTTGAGATAAACTCATGTTTATATGTATATATACGTATATATATGTATATATACGTATATATATATGTATATATATATGTATATATATGTATATATATGTGTATATATATGTATGTGTGTATACATATATCTAGCTATATGAAGCTATGGCACTACCGTATATCCCTTCCTTCATTTATTCATATTGTATATCCATTTCTTGGTCTTGTACATTGCTATGTATCTTTATTTCGTTCTTCATTCGTATATTGGCTTGGGATATATGATATAGTATTGACGTCTATTGAATGCGGTTGAAATAGGATAGTTCACTCTGATACTTTCTTAGCCTTATTATGTGGGTCGATTGGACATGAACAAGATAGTTGTTTCTTATTATCTCATTGACTTTTCATATGATTTCTAAATTTTTGATGTAGATTTCATCCTATTTATGTGCTGTATATATCTGCTTTATCTTTGGATCTCAGTTGGGAGTTACCTACTGAGTATCATTCATTTGGTACTCATACTACACTTCTACAGCTTACAAATTATAGTATGGGTTATTTCCATTGATGTGTGCATTATGCGGAGCAACCGTAGTTCAGAGAATTAGAGTGAGCTTCTAATGTTTGGAGTATTGCTTATCTTTCTCTTATGTATTAGACTAGTTTCTATGTTGTATTTGGATATAAGTTGTATCGATTTATTTCTCTTGATATTTCACTTTTGTACTTTTATTATATTAGAAGCTCCTGTACTGATATCACCAGGTTTTGGAGTTTTATTATGTATTAATTTTTGTTTTTATTTATTCTGCATTCTTTTCGTTATATTATTAAGTAGTCCGTTACTAGCCATTCTGGACTACGGGTTGGCTTTCCTACTGGCGGATTATGGTAGGTGCCATTATGACCTGAGAAATTGGGTCATGACATAGGGTTTAAAGACATCTCTATCACTCTTATCCAGCGTTAGGTGGTTTAGCGCATTCGTTGAGTTTCTGTGAAGTTGTGAGCCTCCATCCTTCGAAAGGCCTTATTATTTCATTACTCTTTTTTATTGACTCTATACTTTTGATTTTTTTGGTCATAGTCAGGGATATGTCCCGACTTAGATGTTATTCTAATTTTAAAGGCTTTCATGGACTGATGTGGGTTGGTTATTATTTTGACTTTTAGTTTCTTTGATTTATCTATTCATATTCTTATTACTCTTAATTGGCTTTCGCATTACCATTATTTTTGTGCTCATGAGGTTAGGCGATGGGGGTGATCTCCAATCTATGGTGGGCATGAGATACCCTTCACAGCCAGGCCTTGGTTTGGGTCGTGATAGTCTCATTATAAAGGGTTTGAATATAGGCCTCCAGATTTTTGCTTTTCAAATGATATCTTCAGTTAAGTATTTCTATAGATGGTTAATTTTGTTAAGAAGGAGGAGGGTTTAAGGCAAGAGGGTTATGCCAAGATGGCAGAAAAGAAGGCCCATAAAGAGGTAGTTTCAATGGTTCTTTTACTAGGGGTTAGAGTTCACAGGGATACCTTGCTCTCCCCATTTAATCTTTGATGCAGGTGTCTACTGGGGTTCATCAGGGGCTAGTCAGCTTTCTTCAAACTTTGGGGGTTACCTCACTTAGTCCTTTTCAGCTTAGTAACCTACATTGGATCGTATATATTATGGATGTATTAGAGTTGGTCATAATAAGAGGTATTGTCCTAATTAAGGTAGTATGGTTAGTTTGTGCAGCTGTAGGCTCTTCGAGCTCTAATTTTAGCAGGTAGGAGAGGTAGTGGTAATGGTAGAGGTCATCCCCAGGGTGGGCGTGGTGGTCATCGACAGGTAGGGGTGGTAATCTACCCCACTGAGGTGGTTCTTAGCTTGGTAGGGGTGATGCTCGCGCTGGTGATAGGCCTCATTTCTATGATTTTCCAGGTGGTCCTGAGTAGAGGCATTAGACATTGTTATTTTAAGTACTATTCTTGTTTGTGACTGGATGGCCACTAAATTGTTTAATCCTGCTTCTACTTTCTCATATGCATCTGCAAATTTTGCTGTGGGGTTGGACATAATGTCTGATCTACTTGACTTCCCTATTCACCTATCTACCCTATTGGTGATTCGATTATTATTTATAGGATTTATCACTCTTGTTCTGTTTTACTATCAAACTTGGTCAAATTTGATGATTCTAGACATGGTAGGTTTTGCCATAATTCTAGGAATAAGTTGGTTGTCTTCGTATTATGTTTTATTAGATTATTATGCTAATACAGTGACTGTGGCTATGCTCGGGATGGAAAGAGTTGAGTGGGAGGGTAATTATAGTCCTGCTCTAATAAAACTTATTTCCTTTATACATGCAAAAAAGGTTAATTGGGAGGGGTTGTTTGAACTTCCTAGCACATCTTTGGGACACTACTGTAGAGGTTCCACCTATTGAATTAGTTTTTATGGTGTGTGAGTTCCAAGAGGTATTTCCTATAAAATTTTTTGGCATGCCATTAGACCGTAACATTGATTTCTGTATTGATCTAGATCCAAGTACTCGTCCTATTTCTATTTTTCCTTATAGGATGGCTCCGACTAAGTTAAGGGAGCTAAAGGATCAATTGCAGGATTAGTTGGCTAATGGATTTATTCTTTCGAGTGCCTCTCCATGGGATACACCTATCTATTTTGTAAAATAGAAGAATGGTAGTCTTCATATGTGTATAGACTACAAATAGTTGAACAAGGTTACAATTCGTAACAAGTATCCTTTACTCTGTCTCGATGATTTGTTTGGCCAGTTGCAGGGTGCATCCATTTTCTCCAACTACTCTAATTCTTTCGTGATTGTCTTTGTTGATGATATTCTAGTTTATTTTAATAGAAAATAGGAACATGAGAATAAATTAAGGATTGTTTTGGGTTTGTTAAAAGAGAAAAAACTTTATGCAAAATTTTCTAAGTGTTAGTTCTGGTTGTCTTCTGTATCCTTTTTAGGGCATATGGTGTTAAAGAAAGGGGTGATGGTAGACCCACAAAATATTTAAGTGGTTAAAAATTGGGCTAAACCTACTTCACTAATAGTTGTTCGTAGCTTTATAGGGTTAGTAAGTTACTACAATAGGTTCGTGAAAAGGTTTGCTTCTATTGCTACTCATATGATATGGTTGATTCAAAAGAATGTACCTTCTTTTGGTCTAATGAGTGTGAGGAGAGCTTTTAAAATCTCAATACCTTGTTGACTACTTCTCCTATTCTTGCCTTGCCCGTAGAGGGTAAGGATTTTATTATTTATTGTGATGCCTCACGTTCTAGTTTAGGTGCTATTTTGATGTATGGAAGGAATGTGCTTGCTTATGATTCGATGAAATTAAAGCCTACTGAGATGAATTATCCAACTCATGATTTGGATGATTTATCCAACTCATGATTTGGAGTTTGTTGCTGTGGTTTTTGCTATTAACATACGAAGGCAGTACTTCTATGGGGTGCATTGTGAATTATTCACTGATCACCATAGTTTACAATATATGTTCACATAGAGAGATTTGAATTTGAGACAACATAGATAGATGTAGTTTCTTAAAGATAATGATATTACTATTTTATATCATTCAGGAAAGGCTATTATGGTAGCTGAGGCATTACACAGAAAGTCAACAAGTATGGGTAGCTTGGCTTACTTGAATACTACCAGGTGCCCGTTGGCTAAAGAGATTTAAACTCAAGATAATAAGTTTGTATGACTTGAGGTGTCTAAAAGAGGAGGATTTATAGCCATTATAGAGGCCAGGTCCACATTTCTTGATCAAATCAAGGCTAAAAAATTCGAGGATGCTATGTTGAGAAATATTTGTGATAAGGTTTTGTAGAGTGAAGCCAAGGAGGCCATTCTTGATGATGAGGGTGTGTCACAAATTATGGGGCGAGTTTGTGTGCCTAGTGTTGATGATTTGATTCCTCCTATTCTAGATGATGCTTTATTCAAAGTATTCTATACATCTTAAAGCGACTAAGATGTACTGTAATTTAAGAAAGCATTACTGGTGGAGTCGAACAAAGCATGATATAGTTGATTTTGTTGCTAAATGTTAGAGTTGCCAGCAAATTAAGTACAAGCATTAGAATCCTGGTGGTACTCTTCAGAGGATGCCCATTCCTGAATGGAAATGGAAGTGGATAACTATGGATTTTATGGTTGGCCTTTCTAAGACTTTAGGAAAGTACGATTCCATATGGGTTGTTGTGGATAGGTTTACTAAGTTTACATATTTCATTCTAGCTCAGGTGACTTATAATGCAGAAAATTTAGACAAGATTTATCTTAAGGATATTGTTCGATTGCATGGGGTCTCGATTTCCATTTTCTTGAATAGGGGTACTCAATATACCTCTACATTTTTGTAGAAGTTGCATGAGGAGTTGTGTACTAGGTTGAATCTTAGTATAACTTTTCACCCTCAGACCAATGAGAAGTCCGAGAGAATGATACAGGTATTGGAGGATATGCTTGGTATATGTGTGATGGATTTTAGAGGTTAGTGGGATTAATTCCTATCTTTGGATAATTTTGCATATAATAATTGATATCGTTTGAGTAGCGACTTGTCATCATTTGAGGCTTTAGATAAAAGGAGTTGTAGATATTTCATTGGGTGGTTTAATAATTCTGAGGTGGGATCGTGGAGTATTGATCTGTTGAGAGACTTATTGGAGAAGGTTAGGTTCATTTAGGATAAACTTATAGCACCTCAAAGCAAGCGAAAGGACTATACAAATCAAAATGTCAGAGATATGCACTTTATGGAGGGTGAGCAAGTGCTGCTCCAGGTTTCACCCATGAAAGATATCATGCATTTTGTTAAGCGAGGTAAGCTTAGTCCTAGATATATTAAATCATTTTAGATTATTCAACGCATGGGGATGGTGGCCTATAGGTTGGTACTGCCTCCGAGTTTGTCAAGAGTTCACCATGTGTTTCATGTATATATGTTAAAGAAGTTTCATGGTGATAGTAACTACATATTTTGTTGGGATTTAGTCTTGTTAGATGGTAACTAATCTCAATTCATTCACACATATCCATTTGTGACAATAATTATTTGTTTTAACTGCCAACTAGAATAGGCTGGGCATCTTCACTGCCAATGTATCTTACAAATTAACCGAGTAATAACTCTAGACATATCCGTATCCACAATTTTGAAAAATTAAGGTCTCGGATTCTCAGAGTAAGAATTTTTAATTTGAGGGTCGAATAATGGCCCACTTTAGTTAGAGCTTATTAGTTTGTACTCTTATGGAGATTATGTATTTGAACAGATTTTAAGGATTTGGAAGATTTACGGAAGGGCAAGGCCCCTGCAAATTTTCTTGCAATTGGATTCTTTGATTGAAGTAGGTTGCAGTTTAATTGGAGTTTAGATTTGATTTAGTTGTGTGTATGATCCTAAATTGGATGCTTGTTGATTGGCCTCTAGAAATACTTGAATTTAACGTTATTTGGATTATTGACACTTGTATGAATAATTATTGAAAATCAAACTTGATCGATTATGTGCACTTGTAAATTTAGTACGTCGTATTGTATCATGAGAAATAGTGTGAATTTGATAAATTGTATATAATATGGTTATGGAGGATCAGGTACCATGTCGGTACAAATATGGATACTGATATTGGTTGTTTATGAAGGATTAAGAACCACGCCGGCATGGTACATGGACTTAGAGTATCCCCTGCGGTCATGACTAATTAGGGAAAAATAAGTTTCTTAGCATATGTGTACAAATTAGTGTTGATTTTAAGAGATCATGTGGTTTAATATGTTGAGAACGAGCTAATGGTATTCTAATTACGAGGTTTAGAGGGACATTGTTGTTACTTATGGTATTAGTGTTGATTCTGTGGATGTTTACAGTATGGTTGATACTCTTGATTGTTATGTGGTTTCAGATAGGCTAAGAGTAGCCTAAAGTAGGTAGAAGTCCTATGTAGATTATAGGCTTCATGCCTTAAGATTTGGAGTTGGTGGACGCTATTCCTCTATGTATCGCCCATAAAGGGGGAGATAAAATTTGGGAGAAAGGGTAAGCTTAGCCCTCGATATATTGGTCCTTCTGAGATTCTCCGCGTAGTTGGTGAGGTAGCTTATGATTTAGCTTTACCTCCAAATTTTGCTGATGTTCATCCAGTTTTCCAGGTCTCTAGGTTGTGGCGGTATATTCCTGATCCGTCATATGTGCTTAGATGGGATGCAGTTTAGTTAGATGAGTATTTGTCCTTTGGGGAGGAGCTTGTGCTTATTTTGGCTAGTGATGTGAGACGGTTGCGTACTAGGAAAATTCCTGTAGTTATGCTTCAGTGGAGGCACCGCCAAGTGGAGGAGACCATTTGGGAGATCGAGAGTGAGATATGGGCCCAATATCCTCACCTGTTTGAACTTCAACTATTTTCTTATCTTTAACTTTCGGGGATGAAAGTTCCTCTAGTAGTGGATATTATAATGACCCTTGAGGTCATTTTCCATATTTCTACTTATTTTCATATTTAGAGCTTTTCCATAGCTTACTTAAGTCAGTTATAACTTGCTGGAACTGATAGCTCAGTTACCAGGCAGTTCATTTGTTTTTTAGAGTCAATTCCCTATTTAGAAGTCTTTGCTGGTTCCAAATGTCGAGCAAAAACCTTAGTAAAACTATCTCAGATTCAAATTTCAATTGCTCTAGCAACTCTGGAATATTAATTTTAGGCTAGGTAGACCTTTGGCTTGGGTCCCAATGCACTCAGGCTCATTTCAACTTATTGATCGAAAAGTTGAAAAATTGGAAGATTAGGTGGGGGACCCATATTTGGTCGACCTTGGATGGAAAATCCAACTTTACAAATACGTTCAAAACATCTAATTTAGTGTGGTTACATAGTTTATTTGCATATATCAAATTTTGGATGTATCTCGAGGTATCGTTGGAAACTTAGAAAAATTCTAAGTTTCTGGTGCAATAGCAATCGCAGCTAAGGCCATGGGGATTGCACAATGACGATCACAGTCCATGGTGCATGATAGCGACATCTTTTTACCTAGTCTAGGTATTTAAAGGCCCTTTAGGACATGTTTTGGGCATTTTTCTCTCTTCCTAGAGACCAAGAAACCCTAGAATGGTTTCCTAAACTCAAATTAAGTCTTGGGAGTGTCTTGGGAGCTTAGTTAACATATATTTTCATGATTAAAAATAGATTTGACATATGAATCCTTTCATTTCATGCTTGAATTTCTTGAACTTTTTACCAAAACCCCAATTAGCTTGATGTAACACCCAAGATTATTGGTCCTTGGAAGTTTCTAAAATTTTATCCTTACCGTCCTTGTTACGACTCACCCTTCGAGTCGTAAGATGTCATTATGAGTCGTAAGGACCCAAAATTTAACCTGACCAGTGTGTGTGGCTAAGTTTTTTGTTCTGAGTATTAGTGGCTCCTAGTGAGTCGTATGGACTTATTACGAGTTGTGATGTCCCAACTATGGTCAAACTAGTGTATGTTCCAAGTGTTGTTGTCCTGGAGACGACTAAGACCCTAAGAGTCGTAGGGTCCCCTAATGATTCATATAGTGTGACTTCTAACCAAACCAATGTTGGTGGTCTAGGACACTGTCCAGACTATGACTTAGGGGAAATGAGTCATAAGGCGCACTATGAGACATAGGGTCACCCATAATGATTGGCGATTTATTTTCCATCTTTTTATTGAGGGTATTTTGGACATTTTCTTTTTATTCCAATAATAACCCACCCTATAAACATACTTGGGACCTTATTTTCATCCATGATACACATCAAATACACCCTCTTTACTCCCTCAAATTCCTTCAAGTAAAACAAACGAGGGTTTCCTTTAGGTTGAGCATCTAGGGGTAAATTCAAGGTTTCTTTTCCATAATTGAGAATCTTTCAGGCATGTTACTCTTCCCCAGTTGTTACTTTTTTAAAAGTATGTGTTTTAAAGTATTATTCATATGGTTTTGGTGTTGGTTTTGGAACATGGGTTGAGGGTTTGAATGTTTGTTTTTCAAATAATGTTCTCCCATGGTTTACATATGATTGGTCATTCTTTGTTTGTTGTTTTAAACTTGTGGGATGCATGGGTATGGTGAATAAATTAGGGGATTGTGATTTTCCCCAATTTGTGAATATTGACCATTAAAGTAATAATGACCTCAACCCCATATTGTGAAATTGATTTTTAATATGAAAAGTATGCACATTGAACTACTCTTTAACTATTGCAAATGTGAATAAGTAATGAAGCATAATGATTTTTAATTGATCCTTATGGGGTTGTGAAATTCCCCAAGCTAATGTATAGTTGAACCAAAAGTGTAAATTTCCCCAGATGATAATTGGTTTGGCATGTTGATGTTACTTTGCAAGTGTAGTTGGTATGGCGATACCAACAAAGTATGCCTAAATGTGTTTTATAGTTCAATGAATGGGAATGTATGACAAATGATTTAATTGGGCTTTAATAATGGTAGTGTAGATGAGTCATAAAAGTGGAGGTCCCGAGGGACCAACACCAGAAACTGCGCTAGCCGATGCAGGGGTCTAAATGACCGGGAGGTTTAAGTCTCCCTCATTATTATTATATGTTAGGAAGTTTGAGTCCCCCATATTATATTACATGATTGTGTGCTTCAGTCACCTTAGTATGTTGGGAGTTTCGAGTTTCCCATAGTGTATATATAAATCCTTTGATTCATGCAGCTACACGTACTCGGGCCCTTCCATCTAGGGAAGCATCGAACCCATATAGCCTGTGGGTTCGTTCTTATGCTATGACGGTTGAGCTGTACAATCTATGCTAAAGTTTTAAAGTGCATGCCAAGCCTTGATCCCATTCCCTACATATTATTATGTATTTATATGTTGATGTTCATATGGTTTTGGAATTAGTTTTGACTTGGTATTATTTTATCTCTTATCCCCGAGTTACATACTAGTGCTCAACCCACTAACCATCTCTGGACTCTGTATCCCCATGTGATACAGGAATTAGAGATACTTTTACTTTTTCTACGCAGTGTTAGGTGTATCGGCTCGATTTATCGATCGGTGGTGGTGAAATAGTGAGCTTCCATTCTATGGAAAACATGTACATTTCATCAGTTTCCTTTCATATATTAGAATTGAGAGTTCATATTATCATTAACATTGCCATTGTCATTGTCAAGATCGGGGGAAAGTCCTGACACTTTATTAATTTTGGTTTTGTTAGAAGGCTTTGTGGATTACTGTGGACTTGGGTGGTGATTTTGATTGGTTGGTTATTGGTTATCGGTCATGGACATATCTTAAATTCTTTGAGCTTATCTTATGCTATCTTGTTATATGTTCAAAATTCATCTACTGTTGGGGGTATGGTGTTCTGTTTGGCTAGGTGCAGAGGGTGGTCTCCGGTCCTTGTTGGACTTGAGATACCTGTCATAGCCAGGCCCTGGTTTAGTTTGTGACACTTGAGGGCCTTATTTAGCCCCAAATAAGCTTGGTTTTTACCTATTTCTTGTTGATTATGATTCCTTGATGGTGTATGAACATTGGGTTGACCTCTAAAATGAGTTTTTCATAAGTGGGACCCACTTGGGGTTTTTGATGTCATTTTTGACCCGAAGAACAATGGTGCAATATGAGTATTGATGTTCTCGTTATTATGTGTAGATTGTGTTTTTGATTGCTTGGCACCTTGAATAAGTTTATCGAAAGGAAAAAGTGAAGGTTTAGCATTTCGTGATCTTTCTTTTGATTTGAGGTAGGTTAGGATTATTCCTTGTTTGATTGAGCTATGTTATAGTATAATTGTGATATCTTGTTAGATTTGGGAGGGTTTTTAGGTGTTGGATTGATAAAAGGTAACACTTTGGATTAGTTGCATCGTTTAGGTCACTTGAACTTATAGATTTGAATGCTTGACTTGTAGGCTTGAACCTTGGGAAATTGGACTTCATGTCCCATGGCTAGCATGTGGTGCCTTAGTTATTCTAGTTGGATGTAAGTGACCTTGTCACTCATGTTATGGGTAAGTTGACTCTGGTTGCTTACATTAATAGAAGTGCTTTAAATACAGCGGTTGAATTAGGTGTAGAGTATTGAAGAGACCTTTACCTTAGGTATATTGGTGGCTTGCTATACATCTAAGAATTTATTTAGATTCCTTAGCCTAGTCTCAGGTAGAAGTTGGACTTAGAGTGTATTTGGGTAGTTAGAAGGGGGTTCTTCATCCACCTTAAGTTTAGATTGATGTAGTTCCTTTGAAGACCTTAGACACTTACTAAAGGCCTAGGAAATGCTCCCTTGGAAGCATATTGGATAATCATAGTAAATGGATTTTAGTTATGACATTGGTAGTGATGTATATGGGTTGTTTGATAAATAATTGTTAATGCTATGAGTAGCTATGAATTATGCTTGAAATCCTATGGTAGTTTGTAATGCTCATGTTATATATTCATATATCTATTGGTAAATTGACATTGATGATGAGTGATGACGAATGATGAATTATGGAGGTATGCTCTTCCTTGGTTCTCCTTTATGTTCATTTAATTTAGCCCTCGTGTGGCTTGCCATTTACTTTAGCCTTTGTGGGGCTTGTTCTTTATTATTGATATTAATTTGCGTATTGCAATGATATTGATACCTGGCAAGGCCGGAGTAGATTATGATGATGATATTGATGCATGGCAAGGTCAGAGGATATTATGATAATGATATTGATATGCGGCAAGTCCGGATGAGATTTTGATGATGATTTGATATCCGGCAAGGCTGAAGGATATTATGATGATACTGATATACCCGACAAGGCCGAAGGATGATTATTTGATGTGCCTACGTGTACATCTACCATTTCGAGTTTGGCTAGCCCTATGTATGGCACTTTTACACTTATATATACATATATATCTCTATGTGTGTAATGTGGATAGAAAATGACATTAGAATTCTAGATGCATCCCACTAGTGTTAAATGCATATAAAGTGGTGTAGATAACGGTAAATGAGAACTAAGGATTCATGATAGGTATTGTGTAATTGATTAATCAAGACTTGTTGGTAAGTGGGAAACTAGTTGTAAAATAAGGGTTCACTTAGTGAGTAATGTTCATGGTAAATAATGGTTAGTTAAGGAGTGTTGGCTATTAAAATGGCTATGTGGTGAATAGTTACCTAATAGATGACTATAATTATATGATGGCTAGGAATCTAATGGACTAGTTAATGATCCTCACTTAGCTAATAATTGATGGATAATGGGTATTGATGATAAGTAGCTAATGTCGGTAATTGTATGGAAGATGGGTATGTGGTCAATGTTGGTAACAAATAAAAGTTCGAAAAAATGACCAATTAATGACAAGAGTGGAATACGGTTGAATAATGATAAAATTTGGATATGTTATTGGTTAAATGCCTTATTATTATCTCTCTTTTGTGTACTCTCCCATAGTATGGGATGACGTGATGAGTTCTTTACTTTATACACTAGTTGGCGTATGGTCGCCAATGTATTACTTATCTTTACTTGTGTATATGCCTTGTGATGCATTATTGTAATACCCCATACTTCTATTTAGCTTGAAATCATCCTAAGTTTATTAGAAACTTACTTTGAAAGATGAATCCACCTTTATATACGTGGAATTTTTAAGATTTTCAGTTTTTGTCATGTGGGAAATTGAATTAGCTTTCCAACGATACCAATTTCATCCAAATTTGGTATCGGGGTAGAGAGTTATGGCTGTTTTACAAAACCAGTCAAAACAGTCCAGGTGCAATGATGACGACCGATGGAATGTCAAGCTAGTGACGGACCGTTGAGCTAGCGACGGACCGTAGCCCAACCATCGCAGCAGAGGCAGTGAGACCACCTTCTACCTAAGGGTGACAGCTCAAGCCGACGGACCATCGAGCTAGCGATGGACCGTCATCCAAGCCATGACAACAGAGGCAGTGAACCCCTATTTTGCGCAGGTGCAACGGTCAGGACCGATGGACCGTCGACCCAACAACATACCATCGCACCCACCATCGCGTAGTTCGTTCAGTTATTTTAAAATCATTTTTAAAAGGGTATCTGGGTCTTTTTCCACCCGTTTTAACCCCTAATTATATCAGATCAAGGCTCATAAGTTTAATATCCATCTACAACATCAAATTAAGGTTTTCTCTCAAAGATAATCCCCAAGAAATAGATCCAAATCCTTCTTCAAGAAACAAAGAGATTCAAGTTCTTCAAGTCCAGGAACTTCAAGAAACTCACAACCCAGGTATGTCATGTGTTGATTCATGGGTCCCTTTCACCCATGAAGCTCAAGAATCTCTTTTGATTCATGTTTGAAATTACATATTCCAATGATTGACCCTAGGATGTGGTGATTTGCATAATAATCATGGTAAACCCTTAAATTTACACATTGATTGAGGTATCCATGATTATTATATGTGTTGATGATTGTATAACCAAAGCATGCTCCCCATGTGTTCGATTAAATGCCTATGTGAAGGAAAAGTGCCATACTAGTATGATATTATGAAATCCCCATTTATGTACAAGTTTATGCATGTCCAGTGTTTGATGAAATGTCTTAGCCAATGAATTATGGATATATGTGTAGCCATTGGGGTGCTTTAGAACTTGTACTTCATGAAATCGCCAACTTATTATATTATGGATTGTGATGTTGGTCATGAATTCAAGAAAGTCATGCTTTGTCAGTTTCCTTCTATCGAGTCCTGGGGGTATTTGTACCCAAAAATTTAGCTGTATGCCTAGAATCAGTGTCATGTTTTTAAGATACTCTCAGTCAAGTCATGATCCATAAAATTTAGTCACTCTCATGAATCAAGAAAACTCAGTAATCTCAGTAATATTCCGTCAGTCCACGAAAATTCAGTTAACTCAGTCCAGTCAGTTCAGTTAATCAAGTTCAGTGTTTATTCATATAGGAGTAGAAATTAGCACCAAGTGAACCCAAGGATGGGAACCCACCTGTTTTATGAGGGTATGATTCTTAAAAGCAATCCTTGTGTTCCAGAACTACATAGCCAGCGTAGGTTGAGACATCATAGCCTGTTATATGAGGGTAGATAAGGTGGATTAACCTATTATATGAGGGTTCCCACCGTTCTCACTAGAGTTACCTATTATATGAGGGTTGTTGATAGATTGTCCTTACCAGTGGCGCGGTATTGACACCCTTCTAATTAGGGTTATAAATTGGACCCCAACTAAGCTATATTGCATTATTTGGGGCATGTCGGTTAGATGACTACTTCTCATAATTTCAGTTGCAGATCAGGATTGTCAATTACAGTCATTCAGTCTCAATAATAAAACTCAGATAGTTCTATAGAATTTAGGACTGTCAGATACAGTCAACTCAAAATAGTACGGAACATAGCTAGTTCCATCTGAAACTAGACTGTCAAACACAGTCCCTCAGTATTAGTTATTTTAGTTATACAGTTATTAGTATCTCATGTTATCAGTACTCAGACTCAGTAAGCATGTTATCACGAACTCAATTATAGTTATTATGTAGTCATGCATGTATTCTCATGTTCATGTTATGCAGTTAGTTAGTATAGTTCATGCATGTGAACCCTTTTGCATTCAGCCTACCTCACATACATATGGGTACATTCAAACGTACTAATACATTTGCACTATGGTATTTTATACCATAGTTTCAGAAGCACGAGCTCCAGAGCATCAGTAGCATTCCAGTCTTTACAGTCAGAGTTAGAAGTGAGTCCTTATCCTTCGAGGACATGATCATTACTTTATTATCTCATTAATTAATTTAATTTAGTAATTTGAGTTAGTTGGGGACATGTCCCATCAACTCCTTATTCAGACAGTACAGTCAGTTAGAGGCTTTCCAGACTACAGTATGTTCAGACATTTTATTTAAGTTGTTTTGGGTATTTCACACCCCATCCATATGTTATATTTTATCATTTATGTTATAGTTTTGAACCTTACGGCCTTACAACCTTTATTTCTGCATTTATACAGTATATTATGCACTGTTCAGGCACAGATATCAGTCATGGGTTAACTTGTGGTCCTTCAGGATCATGAGCACCGTGTTGCATTTCGGGTACCAGATTAAGGGCGTTACAAACTTGGTATCAAAGCCTAAGGTTCAATAGAGTCCTAGGAAGTCTGAAAGCCGCATCTAGTAGAGTCTTGTACATGGGTGGGTTGCGTGCCACATTTATGTACAAGAGGCTGTAAGATGTTTTAGGAATAGTTTCCCTTCTTTCTGTATTCATTTCATGCCAGTGAGCATAATCTCAAGTCAATCTCTCAGTCTAATCCTTTTATCCCTTTTTTCTACAGAATATGCCTCCTAAAAGAAGAAATAGGAGTCTGTTAGCCCCTCATCCCGAAGAACCTTTGCGCGAACATATTTCTCATCCAGAGTTCAGAGCTGCATTCACTACTCTTGCTCAGTTAGTTGCTGCATAGAATGAATGACCAACTGTCGTTCCAAACAACCCAGGGGCCAATTCAGCAGCAGCCAGGATTTAGGACTTTACCCAAATGAATCCTCCATCCCTTTTTGGGTCTAAGTCAGATGAGGACCCTCAGGAATTACTTGATCAGTTTCATAAGTTTACGGACATCATGGGGGTTACTTCTAGTGAGAGTGCTGAGCTAGCTGTATATTAGTTGCAGGATATTTCTCACATTTGGTTCAAACAGTGGAAGTTAGAGAGGGCTGTAGATGCAGGGCTTATTGAGTGGGAGAAGTTTGCTACTGCATTCTTAGATAAATTCTTTTCTCTAGAGCTGAGAGAAGCTAAAGTGTTAGAATTTATCAACCTTAGGAAAAACAATATGATAGTGAAAAAGTATTCTCTTAAGTTTACTCAAATAGCCAGATATGCTCCTCATGTGGTTGCAGATAGCAGGGCTAAGACGAGTAAGTTTGTTTCTGGGGTGAATGATAGTGTGGTCAACGAGTATAGGTCTGTGATGTTGAATAGTGACATAAACATAGCCAGACTTATGACTCTTGCTCAGAAGATAGAGGAGCAAAATATTAAAATGAGGGAGAAGCAGAATAAGAGAGCAAGGACAGGTAGTTTCAACTTTGCTCAGCCTATATCAAAAGGAGGAAGCTGTTCTCAGTCTCGTCCTAAGTTATCAGTTCTAGTTTCTTCTTCAGCTAGTGCTCTATCTCCTAGATTTAGAGATGGTAACAGAGATAGAGCGCTAGGCTCTAAGTCTCAGGGCAGTGTTAGCAGTACCTGCACCTATCTTTTTTGCCAAACTTATGGCAAGCACCATCAGGGTATTTACAGAGCTGACAATGGTATTTGTTTCAAAAGTGGCAAGCCGGGCCACAGAGTCAGAGATTGTCCTCAACCAGTTCCTCAGGGTCAGCAGAATCATTCCCCAGCTCAGTCCGGTCACCAAAATTAGCAGGGTGCCACCTTCAGTGCTACTAGTAGGCAACACCCAAATCAACTTTATGCTCTCCAGTCCAGTTAAGATCAGAAAAATTCTCCTGATGTTGTTACTGGTACGTTATAGATCTTTCATGTGCATATTTATGCTTTGCTAGATCTAGGAGCTTCTTTGTATTTTGTTACTCCCTATATAGCAGTTGATTTCAGAGTCAGTCCTAAAATTCTAGTAGAGCCCATTTCAATATCTACCCATGTGGGTAAAACTATCATAGCTCAACGGGTATACAGGAACTGTCCGATTATGATATTTTAGAAAGTCACTTTAGCAGACTTAGTCGAATTAGAGATGACTGATTTTGATGTCATTCTCGACATGGATTGGCTTCATTCAAACTATGCCATAGTTGACTACAGAAATAGAATAGTCTAGTTCTAGTTTTTGAATGAACCTGTCCTAGAGTGGAGGGGTAGTACTTTAGCTTTCAGAGGATAGCTTGTTTTCTACCTTTGGGCAAGGAAAATAATATCTAAAGGATGTGTCTATTATCTTGTTTAAGTTAAGAACACTAGTTCTGAAACTCCCAGTCTTGATTCAGTCCCAGTCGTGAATGAATATTTAGATGTCTTTCCCAAAAATCTTCTAGGAATTTCACCCGAAAAGGAAATAGACTTTGGTATTAATCTTCTTCCAGATACTCAGCCGATATTTATTCCTCCATATAGAATGGCACCAGCAAAACTTAGAGAATTAAAAGAGCAGTTGAAGGATCTCTTAGATAAGGGATTCATCAAATCCAGCGTGTTCCCCTGGGGCGACCAGTCTTATTCATGCGCAAGAAAGATGGTTCTCACAGAATGTGCGTTGATTATCGTCAACTTAATAAAGTCACAGTCAAGAAAAAATATCCTCTTCCAAAAATTGATGACTTGTTCGATCAACTTCAGGGTGCCAGTTATTTCTTTAAGATAGACCTCAGATCCGGCTACCATCAGCTAAGAGTCAGAGAATGTGACATTCCGAAAATAGCTTTTCATTCTCGATATGGTCACTTCAAATTCTTACTTATGTCCTTTGATCTTACCAATGCCCCTGTAGCTTTCATAGACTTGATGAACCGTGTGTTCAAGCAGTACTTGGACATGTTTATCATATTCTTCAAAGATGATATTCTAGTCTATTCCCGTAGTGAGCGTGATCATGCAGACCTTCTCAGAATAGTATTCCAGACTCTCAAAAATCATCAGTTGTTCACTAAATTCAGTAAGTGCGAATTTTGGCTAAGGTCAGTAGCATTCCTTGGTCATATCATTTCCGGTGATGGCATTAGGGTTGATCCTCAAAAGACCGAAGCAGTAAAAAACTGGACCAGACCTGTCTCTCCATCAAATATTAGGAGTTTCTTAGGTTTGGCTGGATATTACAAGAGGTTTATTGAGGGATTTTCTTCTATTGCATTCCCTATATCAAAATTGACTCAGAAGAAAGTCAAGAGTTGAAGACTCGACTCACCTCAGCTCCAGTTTTGGCTCTTCTAGATAGTTTCAATGGGTTCTTAGTGTACTGTGATGTATCCAGAGTAGGTTTGGGTTGTGTCCTCATACATCATGGTAAGGTCATAGCCTATGCCTCTAGATAGCTTAAACCCAATGAGAAGAATTATCCTTCTCATGATCTTGAGTTAGCAGTTGTAATTTTTGCCTTGAAGATTTGGAGGAATTATCTATATGGAGTTCATGTAGATGTGTTCACAGATCATAAGAGCCTTTAATATGTATTTCTTAGAAAGATCTCAATCTTCGTTAAAGAAGGTGGTTAGAGCTCTTGAAAGATTATGACATGAGTGTCCTTTATCATCCGAGCAAGGCCAAAGTTATGGCCGATGCTATCAATAGACTGTCTATGGGTAGTGTTGCTCATGTTGAGGATAGTAAAAAGAAGTTACCTCAGGAAATCCATCATCTTGCCAGACTAGGCATTTTCTTAGTTGATTCAGAGGTGGGTGACATATGGGTTCAGAGTAGTTCAGAATCATCTCTAGTTTCCAAGGTGAAAGAAAAGCAAGATAGAGATCCCATCCATTTCAAGTTGAAAAAGTCAATGAAGGATCAGAAAGTAGAGGTTTTATCCCAAGGGGGAGATGGTGTATTGCGTTGTCAGGGTCGTTTTTGTGTTCTAGGTATAGATAACTTAAGGTAGCAAATTCTAGTAGAAACGCATGGTGCGCGCTACTCTATTCATCTAAGGGCCATAAAGATGTATCGTGACTTACAGGAGATCTATTGGTGGAGTGGAATGAAGAGCGATGTTGCAGAGTTTGTGGCTAAGTGCTCTACATGTCAGTAAGTTAAGATGGAGCATCAGAAGCCTAGTGGGTCCATGCAGAAGTTCAGTAGTCCTACTTGGACGTGGGAAGAAGTGAACATGGACTTTGTGATGGGTTTGCCTCGTACTCATCGCCAGCATGATTCATTTAGGGTCATTATAGATAGGATGACCAAATTAACTCTTTTCCTTCCAGTCCATACCTCTTATTCAGCTGAGAATTACGCCAAACTCTACATCAGAGAGTTGGTCAGATTGCATGGTGTTCCATTATCTATTATCTCAGACAGAGGTACCCAGTTCACCTTTCATTTCTGGAAAGCATTCCAAAAGGGTCTTGGTACCCAATTTCATCTTAGTACCGCCTTTCTTCCTCAGACAGATGGTCAAACAGAAAGGACCATTTAGACTTTAGAAGATATGCTAAGGGTGTGTACAATCGATTTCAAGGGTAGTTGAGATGACCACTTTTCTTTGATTGAATTTGCATGCAACAACTATCATTCTAGTATTCAGATGGCTCCATTCGAAGCTCTCTATGGTAGGAGATACAGATCTCCAATCGGTTGGTTCAAATTTAGTGAGGCCTTAGTTATAGGGCTTGACTTACTATTCGATGTCTTAGAAAAAGTCCAGTTGATCAGAGAAATAGTTCAGGCTTCTCAGAGCCGACAAAAGTCTTATGCAGATGTATGCAGAAAGGATCTCAGTTTAAGGTTGGTGACTATGTCTATCTAAAAATCTTTCCCATGAAAGGAGTGAAGATATACGGCAAAAAGGGAAAGCTCAGTCCCTGATGTGTTGGTCCCTTCAAGATTTTTAGTCATTTTGGCAAGGTTGCTTATGAGCTTGAATTACCTTCAGATCTAGCCTCAGTTCATCCAGTCTTCCATGTCTCTTTGCTCAAGAAGTGCATAAGTGACCCAACAGTTGTAGTCCCTATTCAGAGGATAGATGTTCAGAACAGCCTCCCTTATGAAGAGATTCCAGGCAAAATCCTGGACTATCAGACTCATAGACTGAGGAACAAAGAAGCTCCTCCAGTCAAAGTTCTTTGGCGAAATCAGCCAGATGAGGGAGCTACTTGGGAAGCCAAAGAAGACATACGTACCAAGTATCCTCACCTTTTATCCGCTAACTCAGACCAAGCTCAAGGTAATAGTTCTCTTTAAGCTTACTCAGTTTCATATTCAGAATTCTACTATAAACTTGGTATTAAATACCATTGCATATTCAGTCATGCATTCATGTATCAGTTCAGTTATATAAGCATGCATCAGATATGCATTCTCATTGTGAGAACCTTGTTTCATCAGAACACTCAGTCATGTATTCATAAATCAGTTACATATACATCAGATATGCATGTTCAGTATGATATATTCAATTATCAGTCATGTCAGTCATGAGATCATGTTCTAGTTATTCATATTCAGTATGTACGTTAGTTTATCTTCTCCCCTCTCACTTAGTCTCATTCGAGGATGAATGTTCTCAAGGGGGAGATATTGTAATACCCCACACTTCTACTTAGCTTGAATTGTCCCAAGTATTTTAGAAACTCACTTTGAAAGATGAATCACTTTTATATACATGGAATTTTTAAGATTTTCACTTTTTGTCATGTGGGGAATTGAATTAGATTTCTAATGATATCAATTTCATCCAAATCTGGTATCGGGGTAGAGAGTTATAGCCATTTTAAGGAAAGGAGTCATCATCCAAATCTGGTATCGGGGTAGAGAGTTATGGCCATTTTAAAGAAAGGAGTCAAAACTAACTAGGTGCAACGATGAGGGCCGACGGACCATCGAGCTTGCGATGAACCGTCGCCCAAATCATTGCAGTGGAGGCAGTGAGACCATCTTCTGCCTAAGGGCGATGGCTAAGGCCGATGGACCATTAAGCTAGCGATGAACTATCGCTCAAGCTGTCGTCGCAGAGGCAGTGAACCCCTATTCTTCTTAGGTGCGACGGTCAGCATTGACGGACCGTCGACCCAGCAATTGACCATCGCACTCACCATCGCATAGTTTGTTCAGTTATTTTAAATTCATTTTTAAAAGGGTATTTGGGTCTTTTTCTACCCGTTTTAACTTCTAATTATATCAAATCAAGGCTTATAAGTTCATTATCCATCTACAACATCAAATTAGGGTTTTCTCTCAAATATAATCCCCAAGAACAAGATCCAAATCTATTTTTAAGAAACTAACAGATTCAAGTTCTTCAAGTCCAGGAACTTTAAGAAACTCACAACCCAGGTATGTCATATGTTGATTCATGGGTCCCCTTCCCCTATGAAGCTCAAGAATTTCTTTTCAAAATCCAAGATTTGCATATTTATGAATGCTCATGATTTAAATTGAATTGAAATTCATGTTCATGATGTTATGGGGTTTTGATCATGTTTGAAATTACATATTCCAATGATTGACCCTAGGATGTGATGATTTGAATAATAATCATGATAAACCCTTAAATTTACACGTTGATTGATGTATCCAAGATTATTATATGTGTTGATGATTGTATAATCAAATCATGCTCCTCATGTGTTCGATTAAATGCCTATGTGAAGGAAAAGTGCCATACTAGTATGATAATATGAAATCCCCATTTATGTACATATTTATGCATGTCCAGTGTTTGATGAAATATCTTAGCCAATGAATTATGGATATATGTGTAGCCATTATGGTGCTTTAGAGCTTGTACTTCATGAAATCTCCAACTTATTGTATTATGGATTGTGATGTTAGTCATGTATTAAAAAAGTTATGCTTTGTCAGTTTTCTTCTATCGAGTCCTGGGGGTACTTGTACCCTAAAATTTAGCTGTATGCCTAGAATCAGTGCCATGTTTTCAAGATACTATCAGTCAATCCATGATCCATTGAATTCAGTCAGTTTCATGACTCAAGAAAAGTCGGTAATCTCAATAGTATTCCTTCTGTCCACGGAAATTTAGTTAACTCAGTCTAGTTAGTTCAGTTAATCATGTTTAGTGTCTATTCAGATGGGAGTAGAAATTAGCACCGAGTGAACCCAAAGATGGGAACCCACCTGTTATATGAGGGTGTGATTCTTAAAAGCAATTCTTACATTCCAGAACTACATAGCTAGTGTAGATTGAGACATCATATCCTGTTATATAAGGGTAGATGAGGTGGCTTAACCTATTATATGAGGGTTCCTACCATTCTCACTAGAGTTACCTATTATATGAGGGTCACTCATAGATTGTCCTTACCAGTGGCGTGGTATTGGAACCTTTCCAATTGAGGTTGCAGATTGGACCCCAACTCAGCTATACTGCATTATTTAGGGCATATCGATTAGATGACTACTTTTCACAATTTTAGTTATAGATCAGGACTGTCAGATACAGTCATTCAGTCTCAGTAATAAAACTCAGATAGTTCTACAGAATTCAGGACTGTCAGATAATGTCAACTCAGAATATTACGGAACTTAGCTAGTTCTATCAAAAACTAGACTGTCAGATACAGTCGCTCAGTATTAGTTATTTCAGTTATATAGTTATCATTATCTAATGTTATAGTACTCAGACTCAGTAATCATGTTATAACGAACTCAGTTATAGTTATTATGTAGTCATGCATGTATTCTCACGTTCATGTTATGCAATCAGTTAGTATAGTTCATGCATGTGAACCCTTTTGCATTCAGCCTACCTCACATGCATACCAGTCTATTCAAACATACTGACACATTTGTGCTATGGTGTTTTATACCATAGGTTCAAAAGCACTAGCTCCAGAGCATCAGTAGCATTCCTGTTTCCGTAGTCAGAGTTAGCAATGAGTCCTCATCCTTCGAGGACATGACTATTACTTATTATCTCATTAATTAATTTATTTCAGTAGTTGGAGTTAGTTGGGGACATGTTCCATCAACTCCTTATTCAGACAATACAGTTAGTTAGAGGCTTTTCTGACTACAATATGTTCAGACATTTTATTTCAGTTGTTTTGGGTATTTCATACTCCATCCATATGTTATGTTTTATTAGTTATGTTACAGTTTTGAACCTTATGGCCTTACAGCATTAATTTCTGCATTTATACAGTATATTATGTAGTGTTCAGGTACAGATATTACTCATAGGTTAGCTTGTGGTCCTTCGGGGTCATGAGCATCGTGTAGTATTCCTGGTACCAAATTCGGGGCGTTACAATTATGGTTCCAAATTATCTATTTCTTATGGATGATGATATTAGTATGTGTTGATGCCATATGTTGTACTATTATTTTAGCTTAGCTACTTATTATATACAATGATGATAGAGATAATTTAGGTTCGATTCTGTACCTTGACTTACTTAGGATTGTCTTGCATTATATCATCTTTATATCATGACTTAGCTCAGTTGGCCAATGATGCCTAATAAGTAACCGTTGTTTTGGTACTCATACTACACTTCTGTACCTTTTTGATGTAGATCCGAGCACTAGTTATCACCGTTGATCATTGCTCATGCAGTGATTAATTTTTGGAAAAAGGGTGAGCTCAAGGAGATTGAGTCACCCATTTTTCCTCTTATCTTTTATATATAGTCTTTAGTATTTTAGAAGATATACTGACTATATTCTAAATTGTCTTGGTTGTATTCTTGCTATTAGATGCTCTCATACTGGCTCTACCAAGACGTGGGATTGATTTCTTATGATGACTGTTTATCTATTTTAGAACACTTTGTTTATATTTTAACTTATGTTCATTGAATTTGACCTAAGATGACATTTTTTACTAAATTAACCCATTAAATTAGCTCTAGGTTATGGTATTGGTTTACCTACTTGTGGGATTTTATGACATGTAAATCGAGTCGTGACATCCACATAATCAAGTAAGCCAGAGGCTAAGCTTTTTAAGCATTGGGAACATCTAATTGCTTGAGCTTAATGCTTATGAAAGCTCATATAATTTAATGCTAGGGGTTTCATACCTAACAACTATAAAGTCAAATCTTACATGAAAGTAATTAATGAATAATTTTAAGATCTGATAAAACGTTAACCAACACCCTTATAAAGAGTCTCTCGAGTATGACAGTTGATAGAAGTCATTCGGTATGCAAACACATTATCGAGATGAGAGATGTTGCCACTAAACTCAAATTCCTTGAGATTAAAATGTTTTCATCATTTCTTTTGCATTTACTTGCTAAATCTCTTCCTACAGAATATGATCCATTTAACATATCTTACAACACACATAAAGATAAATCATCAACTAATGAAATCTTAACCATGTTTTCAAGAAGAAGAAAAGTTGAACATGAGTACTATGAAAGTGTTTATTTAGTGACACGTGATAAGAGAAATGTAAAGAAGGAAAAAATTGTTCCAATAAAGAGAAAGACAGTCTTGACAGACCCTTTCCATTTCTGCCGAAAAAAGGTTCACTGAAAGAAAGATTGCCTGAAATATAAGAAATGACTTGAGAAGAAAGGTAATTTTAAATTTGTATGTTATGAATCTAACTTCACTGAAGTTTCTGATAATACATGATGGATTGATTTTGATTCCACAACCCGTATTGCCAAAATCATGCAAGATTTTCTAATCAAAGAAAGCCAATAGAAAGTGAACAAAATATTTATTCTGGTAATAGGACGACATCACATATAGAAGGCATAGGGACTTATGTGCTCATTTTAAAAGAGGATTTTCAAGTAAATTTAGAAAATACTTTTTATGTTTCATCATATTCAATAGCTTGTTATGATTTCAATTTTTATTTTTCTACAATGAAATTTTTGAAAGACAATAAATTTATTGATTTTAAAAATTTGTTTGAAAAATTATTTAAACTTGATCTAGCCTCTAAAATTGAATTTAGTATCTTAACTTTGCATGATAAAGAATTGTCACTTAGCCGGTGTATTGTCAATGAGAACTCATCAAGTCTTTGGCACAAGAGATTGGGACATATCTCAATTGAAAGAATCAAAGGTTAGTTAATAATGGAGTCATTGAAAATCTTGATTTTTCTGACTTTGGGACTTGTGTGGACTACATAAAGGGTAAGCAGACCAACAAATCCACTAAAGATGTCAAAAGGAGTTCTCAATTCTTGAGATCATACATACAAATATTTGTAGACCTTTTCCTACCCCTTATTTGAATGGTGAGAGATATTTTATCTCATTTTATTGATGACTATTCAAGATATATGTATCTCTATTTTCTGTTTACTAAATCATAAGCACTTAAGACTTTTAAAATTTTAAAAATAGAAGTAGCGAAATAAATTGGAGCTCAGATAAAAATTGTAAGATCTGATAGAGATGGAAAGTATTATGGTTGTTACATAGAAAAGGGACAAAAAGATCCATTTACTAAGTTTCATGAAAAAAAGGTGTAATTTCTCAATATACCATACTGGGAACACCACAACAATATGGCATGGTAGAAGGAAGGAAAAACATGATTCAAGGTTATTGATGAGCTTAACATACTTGAATTGTTACTTTCGACATACAGAAGACATAAAATAGCACCTTTGGATGAATGCAAAACAAATATTGACGAACTAGTTTCACTACATAAGAAGCCATAATGGAGTAAGTAAAAGCCAAACTTGTGAAACCATACTATAGGTGTTTTTTTTAAAGCTGTATAGTGTCAATTTCAGCAAACACACATGATGCTAGAGACTGGGATATTTGAAACCCGGTGGTTTCACAATATATACGATTTTCATGAGTCTCATGTAAGAATATATTCTTGACATCAAGTTGTTTAATCGCTTCATGTAGAGTAGTACAAATGATCAAAACAAGTTGAATCATAGTAGCCTTTAAACACAAGACTAAAAGTTCCATCAAACTGGACTTCTTTAATTTGATTGTATCCTTTTGAAATGAAGCAAGCCTTGAACCATTTCACAAAAATCATTATACTTGAGTTTTATCTTGAAAATCCATCGATAAAAAACAACATTCATATTAGGTCATTGTGTAACCAATGTCCAAGTTTCATTTAATTTTGTAGCATTCAATTTATCATGCATAGCAACCAACAATAGTGCCTAAATGATGTTGTTTTGGCAATTTTAATATGGCAATATCTGGTTAAATGAAAGTTATAAAGAAGGTATGAAATGTGGAGTTGGACATGACATGAGTTTTTTTTCTTGTGATCATGTGGTGGATGTTACTAGTGATTTTTAGGTTGAATTGGGTCTTGAACATCAATTTATTGGTTAATTAAAGATATTAAGTCCTCAAAAAAATCAAATCCTAAAATTTTAAAATGATCAAGTAGGACAGTTGGCTACTAATGGTGTTAAAAATTGTAATATATTGGGACTATGATACAATTTATTATCAAGTGTAGAAGCCTCATCAAGTGTATAGATATAGGAGAATTTGTAGCATGTTTGATAATTCTAACTACTACATGTCAGATGATATTGGCTGCATAAGTAATGATTTGTGGAAAAATCAATTGCGGGAAGAGATCGTGTTTCGTGGAGTTATCCAGAGGAGTAATGAGTGAATAGTGGCCATTACGTTGCTTAAAAAGTTTAGAAACCTTGTAAAATATGTACTATCTGGATTTGAAGGCAAATCCATTCTGATAGATGCTTAAGGTAAGATAAATTCATCCAAACTTATATGTCTTAAAATAAAACTTTTTTCCGTTTGTGGATGATAGAATCTATGATCTTTGTGAAGTAGGCTATAGTTGATAAACACACATGAAAAAGTTTTAAGGAACTTATTTGTATAGTTTCCTTTTCCTTTAAGGTATGGAAAGAACATATATTCCAAAATTGTAAAGATATTATATTCAAATTTTCACAATGAACATGTAGGCATTGTATTGATTACGAAGACCCTAGTCATAAATGCTTTCAACCCAAAAGAATAAAGATAGTTTTGAAAAATCAAGAAGGGAGGAGGGGTGAATTCAATTTTTCTGTAGTCGGCTGGTCAGGTTTGACAGTTGACTCACCTACAAGCAGATACACCTAAGCAGAATAGAGTTAAGATTAACTAGGGTGATAAGTAAGTAATAAAGTAAAGATACAATGATTTATCCTGGTTCAAAACACCAACGTGGTGCCTACTTCCAGTCCCCTTGGGTTTCAAGAGTTTCCTTTAAATCTTTCAAAATAGAGCCAGTATATAGATCTGGAAAATAAGTTTTGAAGCTTATTTTGATATTCAGATCTTGTGACATAGCCTCAACTGGTATGACTAAGTTGAATTTATCTTTTTTTGTAACTATTGTAAACAAAGGAGTACAAAGCTTTATCAAGACCAAGATTGAGACACACTAAGATTTTTTGTGAAGTTACGTGAGTCTTTGAGCCTTCAATCTTCTCTTTTTATATCTTTAGGTTGATATCGCTTCAAAAGGAAAACCAAGGGATTTATTATCAATAAAGGATTTAATTTGGATCCTTTATTGAGGGTAATACATCCATTTTAGATATGTTTGTATATACTAGGATGCTTGCCTTTTATCACTTCCATTCGTGTCCATATCAGATATATCCATAAAGAGGGAGTGATTTTCTTTCCATGTTTCTCTGTGATTTTCCTTGTATTTTAGGATTTGAAGAGATCTTTTAGGGATCCTTTATTAATGCCGTCTCCAGGATTCCAAGTATATCTCCATGATGATATTTCTTGCCTTGATTATCCTTTTTGGTGTATCCTACATATTAGCAATATATTAGTTTATCATTATTAAAATATATAACTTTGATATAGGAAGTTAACAATCTCCCTTTTTTGATAATGACAAACATTAAACATCAACTGACTTCCCTGTTAATGTAGTCGACTAGCTCCCCATATCTTCCTGACTCTGTGTGTTGCTGACTCAGTGCCTTCAGTAGTCAACTTTCTCCCCTTTAGTTGTACCCTCATCTGATGTGATTCTTTCTCCCCCTTTTTACATAATCAAAAAGACCAAAACACAAGAACAACACAAACAAGATACATGTAGAAAACAAATAGTGCACACACAAGATAACCACGCAAAGCTCCAAAATATTACAATAAAAATAGAAAAGTTGCAGGACAAATTAAGAAATATCATCATACAACCCCAAGACACCAAAAGAGATTGACCCCTTTTGAATAAAAGTCTAGAAATTTAAGGCTTGTCTAGGAAATAGGTTAAGGTATTAAGCTTGTTGGTACAGAATCAATCATATGATTATTTAACATTTTTTGTAATGCTGGAATAGGAGGTCTAGATAGGGATTGTGAGCTTATTATTGGAGAAGGAGGTCTCAATTTTTATGGTGTCCACTTTTGCAAACTGTCTGTTGAGCAACTTCACACCTCCCTATTTGAGACCATTAAGAGAGAGTCGCACCTTACCTATGTCAGTGCTTATTTCCTTACTTAACAGTCAAATCCTGGAGACTCACTAGTCCTTCGTCAATACCCTTGAGCTGATCTTTAAGCTTCTCAATCTCTGCATAAAGCACAGGTTTAGACATGATTTTGCTTACCTTGGAAGTATCAAATAAAGTTCTGGTAGCTTTCTTCTTACACCATTCATTATCGACCAGGACATATCCCATGCTAAAAAATATCTTGGAGTCATAGATGCACAAAACTTCTACCACGGGGTAAGCACAAAGATTAATTCCATAATGAAGGAGGATTCTGGTGATAAGAAGTCCATAAGGAAAGCTGGATAAGGTGTGAGTATCAACAATAATTTCTAACATGTATTCTCGAATCCAGGCATCCTATTTGATTTTGTACCTTTTGACCAAATAAACCAACACGAATATATCTCGGCAAGTTATGTTACTGTGAGAACTCTTCTGAGGGATTAATGTGGTAGCAAAGATATAGGCCAGAATTATGTACTTAAAACTAAGGGATAGAGGACCAAAGTTGAAAACATTCACATTGAAGTCTGAAACAACCTTCTTGGCTTCTTCAAGACTAACTTCAAAATTATCAGGCCAAGAGCCATTCATAAAAGGAATGACTCCAGACAATTTAGTGTCAAAAACTTTTTTCAAATAAGAAATCATTGAGAATGATTTTTGTTACCAGTACTAGGAATTCTAATTCTCCACTATGTTAGGACAAATGAAGGTTTGTATAGAACATGCAAGAAGGATCTTCAAAAATATTCAAACAACATAGACAAAAAACATAGACAGATCATAGGATTTAATGAAAGCATTTACACTGCAATGGGACTCTTTTAACTGAGAAAAATTAATGATTCTCCCAAGAATAATGGAGCAGCTTCTGAAGGTGATGAACTTTTCTTTTTGAGTGCAAGTCCAGAATTTGTGCATGTCTTCTGGAGGCAGAGAGCCTGGAGCAGAGGGACGACTTATTTTAGAAGAGGGTTGGGGCTAGTGGCTTATCATTTTTATGGATAGTTAAATGAATGGACTGGGAGGAGGCTTCATCAGAGGACCCAAAGATGAGAAATAGGTCGAGGTTGTTGGAGAGATAGTCTGGAGAAGGTTTAGAGAGATTTTTCATTGAGCGGGTTCTAGTCATGGATAGAAGTGATAGAGAGACAGAGGTATAAAAGAAGAGACAGAAGATGAAGGGATGGAAGATAAAATGGGTGTAGTAAATTGAGATGATGATAGAGATAAAGAGGTGATAGGTGTGTGGGGAAGTTAAAAAGGTGAAAAAATGGTAATGATGAGGGAAGAGAAAAAAGAGGCATGAAAAGAGTTGGCTAAGAAAGGAAAGGACGGGAGTCAGAGGGTTAAAAATTATAGGCAAAAGATTGTACAAAAAAATTTTGCACCAAAATAAATAGGTTTAAACATTTAAAAGTAATTAATATACAATACACCTAATTTTTCCTTAAAAACAAAATCTTTCTTCAAGCAAGGGTTTTGAAAAAATATTTGCAAGATGATTTTCTGAATCAACAAATTGTAAAGAAAAATTTCTACTTTCCACATGATCACGAATGAAATGATGCTTAATGTCTATATGCTTGGCTTTCGCACCGGTAAAATCACACATAATAGGCATAGACTCAAATGATAAATTAAAATCAAGTAATTATGCTTGATCCATAAGATTTGGGTACCACAATTTCCAATAGCTATGTATTCTGCTTTAGTAGTTGATAGAGCAACTGAAGTTTGTTTCTTGTTGTTCTATGAATTAGGGCATCACCAAGAATCTGACATGTTCCACTCGTGCTCTTTCTATCACTTTTGTCACCTGCAAAATCAACAACTAAAAAGCTAACTAAATTAAAGTATGAGGAGTGAGGATACCAAAGTCTGATGTCTTGTGTCCCAATAAGATAGCGATTAAATATTTTAACGGCAATTAAGTGGGACTCTTTGGGAGCTACTAGAACTGTAAGACCCCAAAAAATCCTAGGCTTGATTCAGTCCTGTAAAAGGTAGTAAGGGGTCCCAGACTTAGAAAAAAATTCAGCTAAATGTTCATACTTAGAGTTATTTGACCCTTTGTAAGTTGGCAATCCTTTTTCACCACCCTTATAACCTTTAAATATTGATTTTTAGGTTAATTCATGATCAGGAATGTCAGTGGTTGTTCTCGGACAAGTTTTAGATTTTTTAGACTTTGTTTGAAACATATTTAAAAGCTCAAACCAGTGGATCGACGCGATCTTGACTCGTCGCATCGTCCATTGCGTCAATGAGTATTTTTCCTCAGCTCCCAGCGTAAATTCCAGTACCGATGCAGACTCAACGGGGTGAATTGGCTATTACATCGATACCAATGACACGACACGTCAATCTGCACATCGCTAAATCAATTTTTAGTCATTGAAAAGTCGTGTCCTTAGGGGTAATGGGGTCTTTTTCCACCTTATTTCAGCCTCCAAAACACAAAATCATGCCCCTTTAGAAGCAAAATACATTCATCTTTCTTAAAATTTCTCAAGAAACAAACCCTAGGATCTCTAATTCAAGATTCAGCCTTCAAGAACACTTCATTATTCTTCACAAATTTGAATACCAAGGTATGTAAAGTGTTCATCCAAGGGTTTCCTTCCACCCTTGGAGTTCAAGAAACTCTTTCTAAATACAAGTTAATTGATTTTATGGATTTCATGTTGGTTCTTGAATGTATTAATGATTATGATGTTAATGGTGATCTAATTCCATGATTTGTCCCTAGTTTTATGCAAACTAGTTTAATTGTGAATTGAACTTTATGAACTACATGTCAAACTCTTGAATTGCAAGTTAAATATAGAATCACTGATATTACTACATGTTTATTGATATATTAAATACCAATGCTCCCCAAGTGTTTGTCAAAATACTTATGTGATTAGACTAGTCCAACCATAACATGTTATTGAGTGATTTCAATCATGCACAAGCTCATGTATAAAAAGTGTTTGACCAAAAATGTCTAAGTGAATGTATTATTAGCAAGCTATTACCATTGTGCTACTAAAGTCATGTAGTGATTTACTTTTCATTCTATCGAGTCCTAGGGGTTTTTAATACCCGACAATTTAGCTATTTACCTAGAGCTAGTGTCAGTTGCAGAATAATCCTAGTCATGTCACAATTAGTAGTACTCTTAGCCATTATAGAACTCAAGAAAAACTCAGTAGACTCAGTATCAGTCTAGTCTAGTTCAATATCCAGTTCAGACCTCAGTAAATTCAGTCAGTTAATGAAATTTAGTAGTATTCCATCAGTCAATGGAACTCAGTGAACTTAGTTTAGCTAAATTAGATAGTATAATCAGTAAGATTTTAATCAAGCCTAGTATAAACTAGGAATCAATTCAGTGTCTATTTAGTTAGGAGTAAGATTCATCATCGAGCGAACATAGGGATAGGGGTATTCCTGCCAGCAGAGAGTTTGAACCTTTGTAGCAATCCCTGTATTATAAAACTATGTAGCCAGTGTAGGTTGAGATATCTTTCTGCCAGACTAGGGTTGATACATCTTATACGAGTTTTCCTGCCAGCTAGGGTTGACGAAAGAGCTTCTTATTAGAGAAGGTTAACTCACAGTTGTCTTTACCCATGACACGGTACTGACACCCTTCCAATTGAGGTTATAGGTTGGACCTCAATCCATTTAGAGAGGGGCATGGTGGTTAGATGATTACCTCTCACCGTTACAGTTTTAGTCTTCAGAATAAAACATAGTTCAGTTCTATAAAAATTAGGACTATCAGACACAGTTACTCAGTTTTATATGAAACTCAGAATAGTTCCATAGAATCAAGACAATCAGACAGTCACCCAATTAATAGTAATACAGTATCAGTAAACTCAGATATCAGTAAATAAGTAAATCAGTAATTTAAAACTTAGTATCTAGTGTTATCACGACCTCAATTATAGTTTATGTATTCATGCCTGTACTTTCATTTAGTTATACTCATGTTATTCAGTCAGTATTGTTTATGAATTTTAACCCATGCATCTTATCCTACCTCACTTAGCATACCAGTATATTCAAAGTACTGACGTATACCTTCATTTTATGCTATGATGTCTTATATTATAGGTTCATACGCATGGGCTACCAATCATACTTAGCAGCTCGATTCATCAGCAACAGACTAGTGGTGAGTCCTCATAGTTTGAGGACATGATTATTACTTCAGTTTATTAGTTTTCAGTAGTCGGGGTTAGTTGGGGATTTATCCCATCAATCTCTTATTTAGGAAGTAGAGACTTATCAGACTAGAGTATTTCAGACAGATATATTAGTATTTAGTTTTCAGTACTCAGTATTTATTTATAGTTTTGAACCTTATGGCAAGTGTTTGCCTAATTTCTACATAGTACAGTATTATTATTTAGTTATTATAGTAGGTACCAGTCATGGGTTAGCTTGTGGTCCCTCAGGATTATGAGCACCATGTAAAATCTGGGGCATAGACTCGGGGTGTTACAAACTTGGTATCAGAGCTTAAGGTTCAACAGAGTCCTATGAAGTTTGAAAGTCGCGTCTAGTAGAGTATTGTACATGGGTATGTAGTGCGCCACACTTATGGACAGGAAGCTCTTAGATGTTTTAGGAAAAGTTTTCCTTCTTTCAGTATTCATGTCGTACGAGTGAGCATAAGCTCAAGTTAAATTCTCAGTCTAATCCATTCTTTCCTTTTTATTTACAGAACATGCCTCCTAAAAAGACTAATAAAAGGAGAACCGAAAATCAGTCAGCACCTCAGCTCGTCCAGCCAAATCCCTTGGATGAACATGTCTCCCACGCTGAATTCAGAGCAGTTTTCACCACCTAGCTCATTCTGTGGTAGCCTAGAATAAATGCCCAGCTGCCGTTCTAACCAACCTAGTGGCCAATACTGCTGCAGGCAAGATTCAGGACTTTACCCAAATGAACCCTCCATCTTTTATCAGGGAAAAGTCAGATGAAAACCCACAGGAATTTCTTGATTAGGTGCAGAAGGTTACAAATATTATGGGTTGATAGCTAGTAAGAGTGCTAAGTTAGCTGCATATCAATTGTAGGATATAGCTCACTCATGGTTTAAACTTTGGAAAGTAAGAGGGCCGCAGATGCAGGGCCCATAGAAAGGGAGGAGTTTGCTATTGCTTTTCTGGATAGGTTCTTCCCGCTAGAATTGAGGATGCAAAATTTATGGAATTTATAAATGTGAAGCAGGGCAACATGAAAGTACAAGAGTATTCTCTCAAGTTTACTTAATTAGCTAGATACGCTCCTCATGTGGTAGCAGATAGCAAATCTAAGATGAGTATGTTTGTGTCTGGCGTATCTAATAGTATGGTCAAGGAGTATAGGATGACAATGTTGATTAAGGAGATGTACATATCCAGTCTCATAGTCCATGCTCTGTAAATAGAGGAGGCTAATAATAGGGAAAAGGAGAGGGAGAACAAGAGAGTGAGAAAAGTAGTTTCAACTTCGCTCAGCCTAAGTCAGAGGGTAGGAATCGTTCTTAGTTCCTTCTAAAATCCTCAGTTCTAGCTCTATCCTTAGCTAGTGCTCCCATGACAAAATTCAAAGATGGCAATAGAGATAGGGCGTCAGGCCCTAAACCCCAGGGTAATGTTAGTAGTGCCCGAACAAATTCTCTTTGCCTGAAGTGTGGCAGAAACCATCAGCGTATTTGTAAAGCAGGCAGTGATGTATGTTTCGAATATGGCAAGCTAGGATATAGAGTCAGACAGTGTCCTCAGGTGGGTTCGCAGAGTCAGCATAACCATCCCTCAGGTCAGTCCGATCGTCTGAATCAATAGAGTGCCGCTTCCAATGCCACCAGTGGGCAACTCCCAAACAGACTCTATGCACTTCAATCCCGATAAGATTAGGAAATTTCTCCTGATATGGTCACTGGTATGTTACAAGTTTATCATTTACATATTTATGATTTGCTAGATCCAGGAGCTTCTTTATCTTTTGTAACTCCCTATATAGTTGTTGACTTCAGAGTCAATACTTAAATTCTAGTAGAGCCTTTCTCAGTATCTACCCTTGTAGGTAAATCTATCATAGCCCGGTGGGTATACAGGAACTGTTCGATTATGGTATCTCAGAAAGTTACTTCAGCAGACTTAGTCGAATTTGAGATGACCAATTTTGATGCCATTCTCGGCATGGATTGGCTTCATTCCTGCTATGCCTCAGTCGACTACAAAATAAAATTGTCCAATTTTAGTTTCCAAATGAGTCTGTCCTAGAGTGGAGGGGTAGTACTTCAGCACTTAGGGGTCAACTTATTTCTTACCTTAGGGAAAGGAAAATGATATCTAAGGGATGTTTCTACCATCTCATTCGAGTCTAGTACTCTAGATCAGAAACCCCTACTCTTGAGTTAGTATCAGTAGTATGTGAATTCTCAGACGTGTTTCCCTAAGATCTTCCTGGAGTTCCTCTTAAAAGGGAAATCTACTTTGGAATAGACCTTTTTCCTGATACTCAACCCATATCTATTCTGCCATATAGAATGGCTCCAACAAAACTCAAAGAATTAAAACAACGGTTGAAATATCTCCTAGATAAGGGATTCATCAAACCCATTATGTCCCCGTAGGGTGCACCAGTTCTATCGTGCATATGAAAGATAGTTCTCTCAGAATATGTATTGACTATTATTAGTTAAATAAAGTCACGCTCAAGAACAAGTATCAACTTCCCAGAATCGATGACTTGTTTGACCAACTTCAAGGTGCCAATTACTTTTCTAAGATAGACCTCCGATCAGGCTATCATTAGCTCAGAGTTAGAGAATATGACATTCCAAAAATAGCTTTCAAAACTCGGTATGGTCACTTGAATTCTTAGTCATGGCCTTTGGTATTACCAATGCCCCAACAGCTTTCATGGACTTGATGAACTGTGTGTTCAAGCAGTACTTGGACATATTCGACATAGAATTCATAGATGACATCCTTGTCTACTTTTGCAGTGAACATGATCATGTAGACCATCTCAGAATAGTATTACAGACTCTCAAAAACCATCAGTTATTTGCCAAATTTAGTAAATGCAAATTTTGTATTAGGTCAGTAAATTTCCTTGGCCATATCATTTCCGGTGATGGCATTAAAGTTGATCCCCAAAAAACCAAAGCAGTGAGAAACTGGCCTAGACCCATCTCTCTATCAGATATCAGGAGTTTCTTGGGCTTGAATGGCTATTACCAACGGTTTATTGAGAGATTTTCATCTATTGCATCCCCTATGTCCAGATTGACTTAGAAGAAAGTCAAATTTCAGTGGTCAGATTCTTGTGATAAAAGTTTTTAGGAGTTGAAGACTCAACTCACTATAACCCCAGTTTTGACCTTGCCAGATAGTTCAGATTGATTTGTTATGTATTATGATAGTTCCAGGGTTGGTTTGGGGTGTGTTTTAATACAGAGAGGTAAGGTCATAGACTACACCTATAGACATCTTAAGCCCCTTGAATAGAACTATCTAACTTATGAGTTTCAGTTAGAAGCAGTAGTATTTGCCTTAAAGATTTGTAGACACTACTTGTATGGTGTACACATCGATGTGTTCACTGACCATAAGAGCCTGCAGTATATATTCTCTCAGAAAGACCTAAACCTTCATCAAACAAGGTGGTTATAGTTGTTGAACGACTATGAAATTATCTTTTTATATCATCTGGGTAAAGCCAATGTAGTGGCTGATGCTCTAAGTAGGATATCTATGGGTAGTATTGCTCACGTGGATGAAGGTAGGAATAAGTTAGCTCAGGAAGTTCTTCAACATGCCCAACTAGGTGTTCGCTTAGTCGATTCAGCAGAAGGTAGTGTATGGGTGCAGAGTAGTTCAAAATCATCCCTACTTTCTGAAGTGAAGGAAAAGCAGGATAGAGATCCCAGCCTAGTTAAGTTGAAAGAATCAGTCAGAGATCAGAAGATAGAGGTTTTCTTAGGGGGAGATGGTGTTTTACGTTGTTAGGGTCGGCTATGTATGTCATGTGTAGATTACCTAAGAAAAAAGATTCTTACAGAAGCATATGGTGTGTGTTACTCTATTTGTCCAGGGGCCTCTAAGATGTACCATGATTTGTAGGAGATCTATTGGTGGAATAGGATGAAGAGAACTATTGCAGAGTTTGTAGATAAGTGCTCAACATGTCAACAGGTTAAGATTGAACACTATAAATCTAGTGGGTCTATGCAGGAGTTCAATATTCCCACTTAGAAGTGGGAAGAGGTAAACATAGATTTTGTCACTGGTTTGCCTTGTACTCATTGTCAACATGATTTAGTTTGTGTCATTGTAGACAGGATGACCGAATCAGCTCATTTCCTACCAATCCATACCTCTTATTCAGCCGAGGATAATGCCAAACTCTATGTTAGAGAGTTGGTCAGGTTGCATGGAGTTCTGTTATCTAGTATCTCAAATAGAGGTACGTTGTTTACCTCTCATTTTTGGAAGCCGTTCCAAAAGGGTCTTGGTACCCATGTCTACCTTAGTATAACTTTTTACCCTCAGATAGATGGTCAAGAAGAAAGGACTATTCAAACTCTAGAGGATATGCTGTAAGCATGTGTGATAGACTTTGAAGGTAGTTGGCATTACCACTTGCCTTTGATTGAGTTTGCATATAGCAACAACTATCATTCTAGAATTTAGATAGCTCCATTTGATGTGCTCTATGGGAGGAGATATAGATCTTCCATTGGTTGGTTTGAAGTGGGTGAAGCCGCAGTGGTAGGGCCTGACTTGGTATTTGATACCTTAGAAAAAGTTCAATTGATCAGGGAAAGGCTTAAGAAAGCTCAGAGCCGACAGAAATTGTACGCAGATATGCACAGAAAGGATCTCGAGTTTGAGATTAGTGATTATATGTATTTGAAGATCTCTCTTATGAAAGGAGTGAAGAGATTTAGCAAGAAGGGGAAGCTCAGTCCCCGATATGTCGGTCCTTACCAAATTCTCAGCCATTTCAGAAAGGTAGCTTATGAGCTTGAGTTGCCTTCAGACTTAGCTTCAGTCTATCTAGTGTTCCATGTCTCCTTACTAAAGAACTACATAGGTGACCCATCAGTTTTAGTCCCTCTAAGGAATATAGATATTCAGAACAACCTCTCTTATGAGGAGATTCCAGTATAAATACTTGATTATCAAATTCGCAGACTGAAGAACAAAGAGGTCCCTCTAGTCAAAGTTCTTTGGCAGAACCAGTCCGTTGAGGGAGCTACTTTGGAAGCAGAAGAAGATCTGCGAACCAAGTATCCTCACCTCTTCTCCGCAAACTCAGACTCAGCCCAAGGTAATGGTTTTTCCTTGAACTTACTCAGTTCCATGCTCAGATTTTTCTTTATAGACTTGGTACTAGTTACCATTGCATATTCAGTTGTGACTTCATGTATCAGATATGCATGTTCAGCATGAGAAAATCAGCTTATTAGCAATCCCAGTCATGCATTCATGAATCATGCTCAGCTATGTATTCATGCATCAGATATGCATGTTCAGTATGAAATTTTAGTATATCAGTAGTGTCAGTTATGAAATCATATTGCAGTTACGCATATCCAATATCTAAATTCAGTCTATTAATATTCCCAGCTTAGTCAGTCTTATTCGAGGATGAATGTTCCCAAGGGGAGATATTGTAAGTCCCCGTAAAATCTTAATCTTGACTTAGTCCTGTAAAAGCTAGTAAAGGGTCCCAAACTTAGAAATAATTCAACTAAGTGTTCATACTTAGAGTTATTTTAGCCTTCGTAAGTTGGCAATCCTTTTTATCATCCCTTATGATCTTTAAATATCAATTTTTAGGTTAATTCATGATCAAGAATGTCAGTAAATGTTCTTGGACAAGTTTTAAATTTTTCAGACTTCGTTTGAAACATATTTAAAAGATCAAACAAGTGGATCAATGCAATCTTAATGCGCTGCGTCGCCTATCGCGTCGATGAGTATTTTTCCCAGCTTTCAGTGTAAATTCCAATGAACCGATGCGGACTTAACGCGGCGTATTGGCTATCACATCAATGCTAATGATGCGATGCATCGGTCTGTGCGTCGCTAAATTAGTTTTTAGTTATTAAAAAGCTATGTCATCAGAGGTAATTGGGCCTTTTCCTACCTTATGTCAACCTCCAAAACATAAAATTAAGCCCCTTTAGAGGAAAAATCCTTTCATCTTTCTCAAAATTTCTCAAGAAGCAAACCCTAGGATCTCTAATTCAAAATTCAGCCTTCAAGAATACTCCATCAGTCTTCGCAAATTTGAATACCAAGGTATGTGAAGTGTTCATCCAAGGGTTTACTTCCACCCTTGAAGTTCAAGAAACTCTTTCTAAATACAAGTTAATTGATTTCATGGATTTCATATTGGATCTTGAATGTATTAATGATTATGATATTAATGGTGATCTAATTCCATGATTTGTCCCTAGTTTTATGCAAACTAGTTTAATTGTGTTTTGAATTTTATGAACTACATGTCAAGCTCTTGAATTGCAAGTTGAATGTAGAATCCATGATATTACTACATGTTTATTGATATGTGAAATACCCATGCTCCCCAAGTGTTTGTCAAAATGCTTATGTGATTAGACTAGTCCAAGCATAACATGTATTATGTGATTTCAATCATGCACAAGCTCATGCATAACAAGTGTTTGACCAAAAATGTCTAAGTGAATGTATTATTAGCAAACTAGTACCATTGTTCTACTAAAGTTATGCAGTGATTTACTTTTCATGCTATCTAGTCCTGGGGGTTTTTAATACTCGATAATTTAACTGTTTACCTAGAGCCAGTGTCAGTTGCAGAATAATCTCAGTCATGTCACAATTAGTAGTACTCTCAGTTAGTTATAGAACTCAAGAAAAACTCAATAAACTCAGTATCAGTCTAGTCCAGTTCAGTATCCAGTTCAAAACTCAGTAAATTCAGTCAGTTAACTGAATTCAGTAGTATTCCATCAGGCAATGGAATTCAGTCAACTTAGTTTGATTCAGTTAGATAGTATAATCAGTAACAGTTCAGTCAAGCCTAATCAGCTGGGAGTAGGATTCAGTATCGAGTGAACCTAGGGATAGGGGCATTCCTACTAGCAGAGGGTTTGACCCATAGTAGCAATCCCTGTATTACAGAACTACATAGCCAGCATAGGTTGAGATATCTTCCTGCCAAGATAGGGTTGATACATCTCATACGAGTTTTCTTTCCAGCGAGGGTTGACTAATGAGAATCTTGTCAGAGAGGGTTAACTCAAAGTAATCTTTACCCATGGCACGATACAGACACCCTTCCATCTGAGGTTACATTTTGGACCCCAATCCATTCAAAGAGGGGTATATCAGTTAGATAATTACTTCCCATAGTTACAGTTTTAGTCTTCATAATAGAACATAGTTCAATTCTACAAAAATAAGGACTATCAGACACAGTCACTCAATTCAGTAGGAAACTCAGAATAGTTCCATAGAATCAGGAATGTCAGATAAAGTCACCCAGTTAACAGTAATACAGTATTAGTAAAACCTGATATCAATAAATCAGTAAATCAGATCTCAGTATCTAGTATTATCATGACCTCAGTTACAATTTATGTATTCATGCATGTACTTATACTCATGTTATTCAGTCAGTATTGTTCACGTATATGAACCCATACATCTCAGCCTATCTCACTTAGCGTACCATTACATTTAAAGTACTGACGCATACCTTCCTTTTGCTTCTTATATCATAGGTTCAGACGTACGGGCTCCCGCATACACTTAGCATCCCAATCCATCAGCGGCAGACTAGTGGTGAGTCCTCATAGTTCGAGGATATGATTATTACTTCTGTATCTCTGTTTATCAATTTTCAGTAGTCAGGGTTAGTTGTGGGTTTGTCCCACCAATTCCTTATTTAGAAAATAGAGGCTTATTAGACTACAGTATTTCAGATAGATGTACCAGTATTCAATTTTCAGTACTTAATATTTATTTACAGTTTTAAACCTTATGACAAGTTTTTGCCTAATTTTCGCATAGTACAGTATTATTATTCAGTTATTGTAACAGGTACCAGTCATGGGTTAGCTTATGGTCCCTCAGGATTATGAACATTGTGTAGCGTCCGGGGTACAGACTTGATGCATTACAAGAACCTTGTTTATTTACACACGCTGAACAAAATATCTAGTCAACTCATGGTTAAGTAGAGTAGGGATCCAATAATTCCCCTGTGTGCCTTTTCATCAACATCCTTCCCTGATGTGTGTAAGTCCAGGCTTATTGAAGGACTCATTCGAGTCCCAAAGACCTTTTATTTTTCCACTTTGTATTTTTTGATGAGCTCCCTCATGTACTTAGCTTGACTGGTGAAGGTACCTTTGGTAGTTTGTTTTATTTTTAACCTTAATAAGATCGTGAGTTCTCCCATGAGGCTCATTTCAAACTCCCTTTTTATTAGATTTACAAAATTCTCACATAAAGAAACATTAGAACTTCCAAATATAATATCATCAACATAGGTTTCTCTAATAAGTAAATTAGAATCCAGCTTTTGAGTAAAAAAAGTAGTATAAATTTTTCCTTTTTGAATGTTTTTATTTAACGAAAAAGTACTTAATCTCTCATACCAAGATTTTGTAGCTTGCTTGAGATGATAAAGTGCTTTTGAATGTTTTAAAACATGATTTGGATAAGATGGATTTTCAAAACCAGGAGGTTGTTTAACATAAACCTCTTCATGAATGTAACCAATTAGGAAAGAACTTTTTACATCCATTTTATATAGTTTAAAGAATTTGAAGACAACAAAGGATAATAAAATTAGAATAGAGTCTAACCTTGCTAGGAGAAAAGGTTTCATCATAGTCTATACCTTCTTGTTGGGAGTAGCCTTGAGCTACTAATCTGGTTTTATTTTGAATAACCTTACCTTCCTCGCTTAGTTTATTTCTGTAGACCCATATGGTTCTGACAACTGAATATTTCTTGGGCCTTTGAATGAGACTCCATACTTGATTTTGTTTGAAATGTTCTAATTCTTCCTTCATAGCATGAACCTAACACTCATCTTGGAGTGTCTCATCAAACTTTTTGGTCTCGCTTTGAGACATAAGAGCAACAGATGCTTTTTTTCTTAATGAAGCTCTTGTCTGCATCTTATCATCTTTATTTTCAATGATAAACTCATTTAGAAAACTTGTATTGTGTCTCCATTCTCTTGATACATTAGTTTTGGTTGATTCTTCAGCGAGAGCTGACTCTAGATTGACTATATTTGACTCATCGATTGATAGTTCAGGAGTTATGTCTACTTTGACTCATGGATTTGGATCATTTACCTAATATTCATCAAAACTCAAACTCATAGGATAGTAATTAGCTTCATCAAATATGATATGCATAGAGTCTTCAATGCATAGAGTTCGTTTGTTACAGGCTTTAGAAGCACGACTAGTGGGAGAGTACCCAGGAAAATTACCTTCGACACTTCGTGGGTCGAACTTCTCTAAGTTAGTCTTACCATTGTTGGGGATGAAGAACTTACATCTAAAAGGATTAAAGTAACAAATATTAGTTTTTCCCTCTCCACAACCCATACAGAGTTTTCTTTAAGATTAGTCTGATGAGATATCTTTTAAAAATATGACATGCTTTGCTTAGTACTTCTGCCCAAAAATAAGTTATGTTCTAGAAGCTTGGTTCTTGTGATTTCTATAAGAGACTGATTCTTTTGTTCCACCATCCTATTTTATTGAGGAGATTGGGGAGCTGAGAAATTATGAGAGTAGCCGTTTTAAACACAGTATTCCTCGAAAGCTTTATTTTCAAATTCTCCTCCATGATCACTATGGGCATAGGTGATAAAATGTCCTGCCTCTCTTTGTAATCTTCTACAAAATATCTCAATATTAGTGAGCGCTTAATACTTATTAGTAAGAAATATTACCCAAGTAAAATAAGAATAATCATCAACGATAACAAATACATATCTTTTTCCACTAATACTTGCGGTCTTGATGGGTCTAAACAAATCCATGTGGAATGTTTGAAGAGGTTTGGTGCTAGGGACAATATCTTTGACTTTAAATGATATTTGAGTCTATTTACCAAGTTTACAAGCATCACAAATGTGATTCTTTTAAAACTTTAGCTTTGGTAGACCTTTAACCAGTTCAAGTCTAGAGAGTTTTTCAATGGCATTCATGCTGGCATACCCAACCTTTCTGTGACACAATCAGGTGTCATTAGTTTGAACAATGAGATAAGTTAGATTAGAAAAGTTGGGATCTTTAAGAACGTAAATGTTGTCAACACATTCATTAATAAGAGAAATGTCTCATGAAAAATCATTAAGAACGTAAATGTTGTCAACACATTCATCGATAAGAGAAATGTCTCTCTTTTCATGTTGATGGATCAAATCTTGGACTTGAAGGAGACTCCGCATCCAACAACACATATTTGACTGATACTTAGTAGGTTGTGTTTGAGTCCATCCATGGGATATACTGCAATAAGTTTATAGGAGAAGTTGAGCTTCACTGAGCTGACTCCAATGACGTCACCTTTGGGATTATCAAAATATTTAATTGATTCTCTTTTTATTTTCTTTAGAGATAAAAAATTTATTTCTTCCCATTCATGTGTCTGGAACACCTGCTATCAATGACTCACATTCTTTTCCTATAGCTTCTGCGGGTATATTCATGCAAAACAAGAAGATTAATTTTATTTAGTTACCCAAGTAGTCTTGGGTCATTAAGGGTTAGATGTACTTTAGACCTACACACATTTAGACTCTCATCTATAGTTTTATGATTTGTGCCCCTTCTTTCCACAAGTGTAGCAGACTAGTCTTTGAAAGGAAAAAGAGGTTTTGGCTAACTCAAACGACTTGATAAGGAACTTGGGTTTATTGTAAAAGAATTTGTTCTCATGGAGTTGTGTCTTGGTGATTTTATAATGTTGTTTAACAACATTCTTACATGATCAAGTTCTTCTTGAAGTAAGTCAGTTTCAATTTGACATGCTTTGAGTTCAACTTGCCAATCCCTTCATTCCTCTTCAAGCTATTATTTTAACCAAGCTTCTTAATTTTTATTTTCTTGAGCAAGTTTATTGTATTCATCAAAAACTTTTTGAAAATCATCAGTAATCATATCAATATTAGTTTCAAGAATGTTTCAATTATGAAAATTGTAGGGTCTTATGTATCGCCCCGAGTTTACACCCTGGACATCACACGATGCTTACAATCCTGAAGGACCACAAGCTAGCCTATGACTGGTACCTGCTGTGAGCACTGAATGATAATACTAATAACATACGTGGAAATATAACTGAAATTCCATAAGGTTCTCAAGATACTAAAATAAATACTGATAGTAACACTGAAAAACTAAACATCTATCTGAAATAGTCTAGTTTGAAAGCCTTTAACTATCTGAATAGATGGGACAATTCCCCAACTAACCCTGACTATTGAACATATTGAACTACTGGAATGCTGAAATAATAACTCTATCCTTGAAATATAAGGACTCACCACTATAATTGCTGTTGATAACCTAAGCTGCTAAGTACGGTCAGGAGCTCGTGTGTCTGAACCTATGATATAAGACATCATAGCGCCAAAGAAATTGTATGCATCAGTACTTTAAATATACTGGTATGCTGAGTGAGGTAGGCTAATATACATGGGTTCATATGCATGAGATGATAGCTGACTGAATGAACATCGTGAAATAACTAAATAAGAGTACATGGAAAAATTATAACTACTGATCATGCTGAATATGCAATATTGTGCATATAACCTCTTCCTGAATTTGACTGAAACTGAAGTACTGAATTTGGATGGCTAAATAATTAATTACTAATACCCATGGTTCTATAGAAATATCTGAGTTCTTTACTGAATTCTGAGATTGAATACTAATTACTAAGTACTGAATACTAAAATTGCAACTGTGGAAGTGTTCATCTAACCGACATACCCTAATTATAAACTGAGTTGGAGTCCAACCTGTGACCCCAGTTGGAAGGGTGCTAGCACCGTGCCACGAGTACTAACAATGGCTATGTGGATCCATTAAAGAATCACCCTCATCTGGTAGATCAGATATATTTTACCCTCAACTGGCAAGTGAACACTTTACCAACCCTCAATTGGCAGGTTGATATATTTTAATCTATCCTGGCTACGCAGTTCTGGAACTAAGTGACTGTTACTAAAGACCAGAACCTCAACTGGCAGGTGAGCCCCTATCCCTAGATTTTCTTGGTGCTAAATCCTACTCCCAATTGAATAGACAATGAACTGATCACTAGACTATACTTGGCTTGACTAAACTGTTACTGATTATGTTGACTAATTGAACTGGACTGAGTTTACTGAGTTCTGTAACTGACTGAGTACTATTGTTCGTGATGTTACTGAGACTATTTTGTGGCTACTGTAATTCTTAGTAAATAGCTAGATTGTCGGGTATTGAATACCCCAAGGACTCAATAACATCAATAGTAAAACATGGCAAAATCTTAAAGGCATTACATTAATTACTATTCACCATGCATTCTTATAGATATTTTGTCAAATACTTGAGGGGTATGAACTTGTACATGAATGGGACCACATGATAACATGTCATGAACACCTAACATACCTTGATTATTAATTTTGTGAAGATTGTTAGTGAATTCTTGAAATTTGAACTTAATGCTAAAGGAGCTAGGGTTTGTTCTTGAAAGGGAATGCCTTTGATTTAGAGTGAATTATGATAAGTGAGGCAAAAATGTTGTTTTGGGGCCAAAATCCCATGATAGAGTAAGGGGAAAAGACTGAAATAGCCCTCTAAACTCATGGTTAAATGAGCTAAAAAATACCAGCAATACGATAGGTAACGCACCACATCGATGGGGTCAATGCGATTAGCGATGCATCACATCGATGGGTACGATGTGATAGCCAACGCAATGCGTCAAGATCACGTTGGATTACTATTTTGCCTATTCAAACATGACCCAAACGAAGTCTAAAAATTCTGAAACTCACCCAATACGACCTATTGACATTCCTAATCATGAATTAACTTAAAAATCGACATTTTAAGGTCATTAGGATCGAAAATAAGATCGTCCAATTTCGAAGGCTAAAATGCTTCTAAGCCTTAACACTTAGCTGATTTTTTTCTAAGTCTAGAACCCCTTATTACAAGCTATATAGGACCTCTTTTGTCATGTTATAAAGAACTGAAATGACTAGGATTTTGCAGGGTCTTACAATATCTCCCACTTGGGAAGATTCATCCTCGAATGAGACTGACTGGACTGAGAATACTGATAGATTAAGTTTACATGCTGAACATGCACAACTGAAGCATGATTATGATGTGTGAGCAGATGCTAACATATTTGAGGCTTTTAACTAAGAATAATTGCAAAGGCTTAAGTAACTTTTGTCAGTTTTGATTGTTTTCTCTTTGTTATTGCAGGAAAAGTCACGATGAAAGAAAACCAACAACAACTGAGATAAAAGAGTTGAACTTTGAGAAAAATAAGAAGGGAAGTGTAGTTGACAACTTGTTTGATAAGTCGTCAACTCCATGATAAGTTATCAAACTCATTGTTAGCCTTAGACAGAGAATGAGGTTCAGCTAGAAGAAGTGACGACAACCTGTGATAGGCCATCAGAGTTATGATAAGCCGTCAGGCTTGGGCAGTGCTTGAAATATTAAAGTAAAGATATGATGACATCCGTGATAAGTCATCAAAGTTATGATAAGTCATTATGACTCATCATCAACCTAAGGCAGAGATTGTCAAAAGTGAAGAGGAGTTGACGACATTCCTGATAAGTCATCAGACTAGTGATAAGCCATCACATATGTCGTCGCCTGTCCAAGAAAATACTACTATCTATGATTTTGTTTCCATAATTAGGATGAAGTATTTAATGCATATGTTAGGGTTTTCATTCAGCATCTTGATCATCTTGAAATGACTGGAACTGATTCAAAAATCTAATTTATTTCTCTTTGGGGCCTCTTAACTTAGAATTCAATTTTCAACTTTTTGATTTGGTTGTGGGAAGTTTCTCTTGAACTTGGAAGAGAATCAACTTCAGAATTTATCTTTTCTGAGTTTAATTACTTTGAATGATGAATAAAATTATTGCTATCTCTTTCTTTTTCATGTGGCACTAAAACCCACAACTAGGGTTGTGGGATCTATGATTATACCTCCATGGATTTAATAGTTGATTAGGGTTCGAGTGATTGTGGGAATATCTTGATAATTCCTTTGTTATAATTGTTATTTATTGGTTGCAAACAATAAATCCCGCCTTATGTTGATTTGCTCAAACTGAGAAATAAACTAAAGGTAGCGAATTATCAACAAGGATTTGGGAAAGTTAAGCTCCCATCTAATGATTAATGTTATAACAAGATTGATCAACCTGAGATAAAATTAGTATGAATAGAATGATTTCCTAAGTTCGAGAGAATTAGGGAGTTCAACATCTAAGTAGGTTGAGAAACACTTAGATGGATTGTCAAAACTGATAGTTTGGTATTTCCCACAAGCCACGAGAACTTAATACTACAACTGTTACTTAATGGGGATTAATAATCATAGTGATCACAAACGTAGTTTCTGTTTATCATTGATTTGAACCATTGAAATTTTGGTTTGAGTTCTGAAGCAAGTTACAACCTTAACATTTGTTTGATCATAGAAAACCCCCATTTTATCTTTTCGTATCATTTGTTTGAATTCAACTTATAGCTTTAGTTTTAAATTAGTTTAATCGCCACTCATATTGTTCCCTGTGGATTCGACCCCGACTTTAAAGTTGGGTAAATATATTGACAAAGACCGCTTTGCACTAAATTGACGTGTAAGTTGAGTGTTATCAGATTACATGATTGAAACTGCTAATAAACTGAGTTTTCATACTGAACATGCAAAACTGAAGAATGATTACATGGCTGAACTGATTTATGAATGCATGATTGTCATGAGGATGATATGCAATGGTAATTTATATCAAGTTTGTAAAGGTAATCTGAGCATGGAACTGATTAAATCTAAGGGAGACTATTGCTCCAAGCTGAGTCTGAGTTTTTGGAGAAGAGGTGAGGATACTTGATTTGTATATCTACTTCTGCTTCCTAAGTAGCTCCCTCAACGGACTAATTTTGCCAAAGAACTTTTACCAAAGAAACCTTTTTGTTCCTCAATCTGCGAATCTAACGATCAAGGATATCGACTGGGACTTTCTTATAATAGAGGTTATTCTGAACATCTATACTCTCTATAGGGACTACAACTGTTGGATCACCAATGCATTTTCTTAGCAAGGAGTCATGAAATACTGGGTGTAATGAAGCTAAGTCTGAAGGCAACTCAAGCTCGTAAGCTACCTTTCCAAAATGACTGAGAATTTTGTAATGACCAACATATTGAGGACTAAGCTTCCCTTTCTTGCCAAATCTATTCACTCCCTTCATGGAAGAGATTTTCAAATACACATAATCACCAATCTCAAACTTAAGATCTTTTCTTATTATATCAGCATACGATTTGTGTTGGCTCTGAGCTTTCTTAAGACTCTCCCTGATCAATTGAACTTTCTCCAAGGAGTCAAACACCAAGTTAGGCCCTATTACTGCGGCCTCACCTACTTCAAACCAACCAATGGGAGATCTACATCTCCTCACATAAAGAGCCTCAAACAAAGCCATCTAAATACTACAATGATAGATGTTATTATATGCGAACTCAATCAAAGGTAAATAGTCATCCCAAATACCCTTAAAGTCAACAACATATGCTCTCAACATATCTTCTAAAGTCTAAATGGTCCTTTCTTCTTGACCATCTGTCTGGGGGTGGAAGACTGTACTGAGGTGGACTTGGGTGCCAAGACCCTTTTGGAAGGCTTTCCAAAAGTGAGAGGTGAATTGCATACCTCTATCTAAAAGGATGGAATACAAAACACTGTGCAACCTAACCAACTCCTAGATATAGAGCCTGGCATAGTCCTCAACTGAGTAAAAGGTATAGACTGGCAAGAAATGGGCTGATTTGGTCATCCTGTCTACAATGACCCAAATTGAATCATGCTGATGACGAGTAAATTATGGTACATCTTAATGGCCCCTGGGTGAATCGAGTAACATGCACCATGCACTTCTACAAGAATACTTTGCCTCACGCCATCCACAATGGCATACATAGTCTACCCTGGCAACGTAACACACTATCTTCCCCTTGGGAGAAAACCTTTTCTTTCACTAAACTTGGATCCCTGTCCTGGTTTTCTTTCACCTCAGAAACCAAGGAAGATTTCAAACTATTCTGCAGCCATACACTACCCTCAGCTGAATCAACTAAACGAACACCCAACCTGGCAAGCTGATAATATTCCTGAACTAACTTCTTCTTACCATCCTCAATGTGAGCAACACTACCCATGGACAACCTACTGAGAGCATCAAACATTACATTAGCCTTGCCTGAGTGATATAGGATATTTATTTCACAGTCTTTCAATAACTCTAACCATGTTCTCTGATGGAATTTCAAGCCATTCTGAGAAAATACATACTGCAAACTTTTATGGTCTTTGAACGTATTAACATGTACCCTATACAAATAGTGCCTCCAAATCTTTAAGGCAAACACTACAGCTGCTAACTCAAGATCATAGGTGGGATAATTCTTTTCATAGAGCTTAAGCTGTCTAGAGGCATAGGCTATGACCTTACCTCTCTACATCATAACACACCCCAAACTAAATCTTGAAGCATCACAATACACAACAAACCTATTTGAACTATCTAGTAAAGTCAAAACTGGTGTCGTAGTGAGTAGAGTCTTTAACTCCTGAAAACTCTACTCACAAGAATCTGACTACTAGAATTTGACTTTCTTCTAAGTCAATCTGGACATGGGGGATACAATAGACAAAAATCCTTTAACAAACCATTACTAATAGCTATCCAAATCCAAGAAAATCCTAATATCTGATGGAGAGATGGGTTTGGGCCAGTTTCTCACTACTTTGGTCCTTTGAGGATTAACTCTAATTCCATCACCAGAAACTATATGACCAATAAAATCTACTAACCTTAGCCAAAATTTGCATTTACTAAATTTAGCGAACAATTTATAGGCTCTAAGGGTCTGTCAAAAGATTCTGAGATAGTTTGTATGATCATATTCACTGAGGGAGTAGACAAGAATGTCATCAATGAAGAATATGATGAACATGTCCAAGTACTGCTTGAACAATCTATTCATCAAGTCTATAAAAGCTGCTAGGGCATTGGTACGACAAAATAAAATGACTAGAAATTTGAAGTGACTATACCGAGTTCTATTTCAGAATTTTACATTCTATGACTCTGAGCTGATGATAGCCTGATCTAAGGTCTATCTTAAAAAAGTAATTCAAACCCTAAAGTTGGTCAAATAAGTCATCGATTTTGGAAAGTGGATACTTTTTCTTGACTATGAATTTGTTCAACTGATGGTAGTCAATACATATTCTGAGAGAACCGTCTTTCTTACACACAAATAGGACTAGTACACCCTACGGGGAAACATTAGGTCAGATAAATCCTTTATCTAAAAGGTCTTTCAATTGTTCTTTTAATTCTTTGAGTTTTGTTGGATCCATTCTATCGGCAGAAATAGATATAGGATAAGTATCTAGAAGAAGGTCTATTCCAAAGTCAATTTCCCTCTTGGGAGGAATTCCAAGAAGATCTTCAAGAAACACATTTGGAAATTCACATGCTACTGAAACAGACTTAAGATTAGGGGTCCCGGAACTAGAATTTTTAACTCAAATGAAATGATAGACACACCTCTTGGATATCATATTTCTCGCTCTAAGGTAGGAAACAAGCTGACCCCTAAGTGTTGAAGTACTACCCCTCTATTCTAGGATAGGTTTATTCGGGAACTGAAAATAGACAACTTTGTTTCTACAGTCAACTAAAGCATAGTATGAATAAAGCCAATTTATGCCGAGAATGAAATCAAAATCTGTCATCTCTAACTCTATTAAGTCTGCTAAAGTAACTTTCTAAGATACCATAACTAGAAAGTTCCTATATACCCACTGGTTTATGATAGATTTACCCACGAGGGTAGAGACTAAGAAGGGTTTTGCTAGAATTTTGGGACTGACTCCGAAGTCAATAATTATGTAAGGAGTTACAAAGGACAAAGAAACTCTTGGATCTAGCAAAGTATAAACACATAAATAGTAAACTTGTAATGTACCATTGACCACATCAGGAGAACTTTCCTAATCCTATCGGGACTAAAGTGCATAGAGTTTGTTTTGGTGCTGCACACTAGTGGCACTGGAAGTGGCACCCTACTGAGAAGAGCGATCGAAATAATTTGGGAGACGATTGTATTGGCCCTGAGAATCTGACTGAGGACAATCTCTAATTCTATGACCTGTCTTAATGCACCCAAAACACACATCACTACCAGCTCTGCGGACACCCTGATTATTTCTGTCACACTTATAGCAAATAGGATTTGTTTGAGCACTGCTAATACTACCTTGAGATTTAGATCCTGGTGCCCTATCTTTATTACCATTTCTGAACTTAGGCACTGGAGCACTGGTTGAGGACGAAGCTAGAACTGAAGAAATTAGGCAGAACTGAGGACGACTACCACTCTCTAACTTAGGTTGAGTGAAGTTAAAGCTATCTATTCTAGCCCTCTTATTCTCTTTCTCTTTTCTCTTTATCTTTTTCTATTCTATCTATTGAGCATAGACTATCAATCTAGCCAAGTCCATCTCCTTAATCAGCATTACGGTCCTACACTCCTTAACCACACTGTCAGACACACCAAACATGAACTTACTCATCTTAGATCTGCTATCAACTACCACATGAGGAGTATATCAGGCTAACTTAGTAAACTTGAGAAAATACTCCTCCACTAATATGTTGCCCTACTTTATGTTAATAAATTCTAACACCTTAGCTTCTCTCAACTCTAATGGGGAGAACCTATCTAGAAAGGTAGTAGCAAAGTTTCCCAATTATATAGGCCCCGTATCTATGGACCTATATGCCTTCTATTACTTAAACCATTACGAGCCACATCCTGCAACTAATATGCAGCTAACTCAGCACTTTAACTAGTGGTTCCTATAATCTTTGTTACCTTCTGCACCATGTCAAGGAATTCGGGTGAAGTCCTAAATTCAAGCTGTAGCAATATTGGCCACTGGGTTTGCCTGAATAGCAGTTGGGCATTTATTCTTGGCTGCTACAGAATGAGCTAGAGTGGTGAAAACTGCTACAAATTCTACGTGATAAACATGCTCATCCAGTGAATCTGCCTGAACTGGCAGAGGTACTGGATGGTTTCCAGTTCCTTTTCTGTTAGTCACGTTGGGATGCATATTCTATAAATAGAAGGGAAAATTAGACTAGACAGAGAGTTTAACTTAAGCTCATGCTGACTCGCACGACATGAATGCTAAAAGAAGGGAACTTTTCCTAAAAATACCTCATAGCCTCTTGTCCATAAGTGTGGAATGCTATAAACCCATGCACAAGACTCTACTTGAAGCAGCTTTCAGACTCTATAGGACTCTGTTAAACCTTAAGCTCTGATAATAAGTTTGTAATTCCCTAAGTCTACACCCTAGACGTCACACGGTGCTTATAGTCCTGAAGGATCACAAGCTAACCCATGATTGGTACCTGCTATGAGCACTAAATAATAATACTGATAACATATGTGGAAATATAACTAAAACACCATAAGGTTCTCAAGATACTAAAATAAATATTAAATACTGCTAGTAATTCTGAAAACTGAACATCTATCTGAAATAGTCTAGTCTGAAAGCCTCTAACTGTCTGAATATAGAGTTAATGGGATAAGTCCCCAACTAATTCCGACTACTGAACATACTGAAATACTGGAATACTAAAAAAAATAACTCTATCCTTGAAATATAAAGAATCATCACAATAACTATTGTTGATAATATGAGTTCCTAAGTACGGTCAGGAGCCTATGCATCTGAACCTATGATATAAGACATCATAGCGCAAAAGAAAGAGTATGCATCAGTACTTTAAATGTAATGGTATGCTAAGTGAGGTAGGTTGATAGACATGGGTTCATATGCATAAGATGATAGCTGACTTAATGAACATTATGAAATAACTGAATAAAAGTACATGTAAAACCTGTAACTACTGCTCATATTGAATATGCCATACCATGCATATAACCTCTGCCTAAATTTGACTTAAACTGAAGTACTAAATTTTGATGACTAAATAATTGATAACTAATAGCCATGGTTCTATAGAACTATCTGAGTTCTTTACTGAATTCTAAGACTAAATACTAATTACTGAGTACTAAATACTAAAACTACAACTATGGGAGTGTTCATCTAACCGACATACCCCAATTATAAACTGAGTTGGGGTCCAACTTGTGACCCCAGTTGGAAGGGTGTTAGCATCATGCCACGAGTACTAATAATGGCTATGTGGATCCACTAAAAAATCACCCATATTTGGCAAGTGAGATATGTGTTACCCTCAACTGCAGGTAAGCACTTTACCAACCCTCAACTGGCAGGTTGATATATTTTAACCTACACTGGCTATGTAATTATCAAACTAAGGGACTGCTATTAAAGACCACACCCTCAACAGGTAGGTAATCACCCATCCTTAGGTTCGCTGGATGCTGAATCCTACTTCCAACTTAATAGATACTGAACTGATCACTAGACTGTACTAGGCTTGACTGAACTATTACTGATCGTGTTGACTGACTAAACTGGACTGAGTTCACTGAGTTCCATAACTAACTGAGTACTACTATTTTGTGGCTACTGTAATTCTTGGTAAATAGTTAGATTGTCGGGTATTGAATACCCCAAGGACTCTATAACATTAATAGTAAAACATGGAAAAATCTTAAAGGCATTACATTAATTACTATTCACCATGCATTCATTTAGACATTTTGTCAAACACTTAAGGGGCATGAACTTGTACATGAATGGGACCCCATCATAACATGTCATGAATTCACTCTTTAATTTACATAGGCATTCTATCAAACACTTAGGGAGCATAATTAGTGCACATAGAAATCACCAAGGTATAAACATCATGGCTACAACATTCAACTTGCGTTTAATATGAGAATCACATAATTCTACATACATCCTAATTAATTCACTTGAAACTTATAATGAATCTTGATTTGAAAACCAAACATCAATACATACATAAGCACAATCCACTTCAAACATGTAAATCATGAAATTAATAAACTTATAGTTTTAAAAAAGGTTCTTGAACTCCAAGGGTGGAAGGAAACCCAAGGATAAGCACCTAACATACCTTGATTATTAATTTCATAAAGATTGCTGGTGAATTCTTGAAATTTGAATTTGAAGGCTAAAATGCTTCTAAGCCTTAACACTTAGCTGAATTTTTTCTAAGTCTGAGCCTTAACACTTAGCTGAATTTTTTCTAAGTCTGGGACCCCTTATTACAAGCTATATAGGACCTCTTTTGGCATGCTATAAAGAACTGAAACAACTAGGATTTTGCGGGATCTTATATCTTACCTCACTTGATTCACCCTTTTCCATGAAGCACATGTTGGCTGCTTCTTTCTCTTCTTCAGTTTCATCTTTATCACTTTATGCCTGAAAGTATTTAGTTCTTCTATATGATCTTTTTCTCAATTCTGGACAATTTGGTTTAATGTGATCGGGTTTTCCACAGTAATAACAATGATTATCATTCCTTGTGAATTCATTTTTTTTGATTCATTGGGGTCTCTGCTGCCTTTATTTTAAGATCTGCCTTACGCCATAATTTATGAGAGCCATTCCCTCACTGTTGGCCTTTTCCAAGGATTCTGCTTCTCCAACTGTTATAACATTAAAAGTCACTAGTTTATTCCTTTCTCCAACTATATAATTTCATTCATAGGCATTGAGATTGCCTATTAATTCATCATAGGTCATATTGTAGAGATCCCCATCTTCCAGAATGACAACTTTGGTTTCCCATGCTTTTTGGAGACTTCTGACTTCATTTTGGTAATTTCCAACTAATTGTCCATTAATTTCATCAAATAATCACGTATTGGAGATAAATTTTTGAAACTTTTTCTCCAAAATTTCTAATTTGAGCTTCTTTTTTAATGATATTTCATATTTCAATTTCTAATTATCCTATGGGTAATGTGAGCTTGAAAGAAATTTTCAACTTTTTGATTTTGAGATTTGACTTTTTTAATCCAAGGTTGATTTGAACTTTTATATAGTGGTAGGGATTTTAATGGACTTGTATTCAAGTGTAGAACATGTTTGGATAGATTGAATTCATTTTGAGATCATTTAGATGGGGAAAGCCGCATTATAAATGTATGGACTTACTGTTCAATATCGAGGTGTTATGATGTACTCTTCTTCATACTTAGCTTAAGAGAAAATTTATCAAGTAAATCATGTTAATAATCACATAAAATATGAGTTAAAATAGTTACCAAAATAATTTGGTATGTTAATGCCTGAATTAGGTTCTATCTTGATGAATAGATGAAATACCCTAGTTTCAGGACCTTAGAAAATTTCTTGGAATTCTGATCTCTGGACCCAATACGACTCATGGGTATGATCCATATTTTGGGGTATAAATGGTATGGTCTGGTCATATACTGACTAGTGTTTGTTGGTGGAATGAATTTTGGTTACTGGAAAGGATACGACTTAAGGGTACGAGTCGTATTGGTGGTTATGGATCATTTGGTTCCTTAAATTAATCTTATACCCTGGAGCCGTAAGCCAGGGTATGAATCATACTAGAGACTCGTATGGTAGGCAGTGTCCAATCCTCTAAGTATTTTATTCTGCCAGGGATACAGATCATGGATACTGATCATATGCTGTGGTTACAACTTGTTTGGATGATTTGTTTACTGAACAATGTTTGGTACAAGGTTGGATGTTCAATATACGAATGGAAGATACCAATCATATCGAAAGGTACGACTCGTGTAGGTCAGTTGTATCCCTGCGATGGGATTTTTATGCAACTTAAGCAGGGGTAGTTTTGATATTTTCCCACTTATCCTAATAGGGTCCCACAACTTCTAACCTACTTGGGAGGTTATTTATCCTATTATTATATTCATTAACACTTAGAAACTTTTCCTAAATACTTTATAATTCTCTCAAGAGCTTTTGGGCAGGAGAGCTAGGGTTTCAACTAAGGGATCAATTTGGGGCTTGTCTTGGTGATTTCTTTCTATCACCATCTTTTTTAAGGCATGTTTCTCTTCCTTCATTGTTAATTTTATTTAAAGGCATGTTCTATATGAATTTTTTCATAGTTTTACTATTACATGGTTTTGGATTTCAAATATGATTTGGGGTATTTGATGTTAAATGGTTGGTTATGGTTTCCCATGATTTTACTTATACTTTTATATGCATTAATGGTGGTTTTGGATAATTGTATTGCATGGGAATGGTTTATTGGTAATTGAAATTAGTTTTGGTTATATTATTCCCCAATGTGTTTGATAAAATGCTTATAAATATATGTTCATTGTATTGACTTCTTTTTATGGAACTCTTGCATATTTTAAACTTAACAAAGGAATTATGCATGGTCTAAATTGTTTGGAAAGGATAAAGGCTAATTTTGTATGCTTGCGGGGAACATGGAAGTTTTCCAAGTGGTTTAATATGGTTATGGCTAATACTTGGAACTAAGGATTGGTATGACAATACCAATAATAATGGCATTGGTTAATAATTAGTTAATGGTTTGGTTATTTGGAAAATAGTTTTTAACTGTGCATTAATGGAGGGATGTGTAGAAAAGCCGTGGAAGGTGGAGGTCCCTGGGGGACCAAAACTGGAAACTCATATTTGCCGATATAAGGTCAGTCTTGGTGACCCTGTGCATGATGTCACACTTTATTTTAGGGATGTACTGGTCATCCCATGGGATATTTCCCTAGTCGTGTGTCTATAAGCACTGGGGCCTTTTCAACAGGGGGAGCTGAACCTATTTAGCCTGTGGGTGGATTAGGACGGCAAAGCTACACAGCCCAAGTAAATAATTTAAAGACATTCTAAACCCAATCCTTTTTACTAGCATAGTTATATATATATATATATATATGTTTGGTTATGTGCATATGGATGGTTTTGTTTGGTTTTATAAATGCCATTATTTTATCCTTACCTTGAGATTATGCAAGCAGTCACTCGCTAAACCCATCTACTGGCGAGTGTATACTCAAGCTATATTGGAACCAGTCGTTCTACTCCTCCTATATAGTGATTTACTTGGGGACAACATTTGGACTAAAGTGGTGTCTTTCATCCTTTCGAAAGGCTCTATTTCATGTTATGGATATTTCTAGACATTTTGGTTTTATTTTGGATATTGATTTTGGCTATAGTTAGGGAATGTCCCAGTCAAATTTTATTACTTTTTTGGTTAGAGGATTTGTGTTACTTCTATGGGTTGGAATTAGCAGGATCAGTATTGATATTAGCGTTGGCATTGGAATAGGCTGGGAAGCTGGCATTATCAGACATAATTTCTTACTGTTTTATCATATTACATTTTGGATTAATTATATTATGTTTTGGAACATCTTTGGTTATGGCCTGGTTTATGGACCTTGTTTGGTATGGTTTGGCATGGTTGGATTATGGTTATGGGATGGTTGGACTCACTTGGGTTGGTCATGGTTGTGATCTATTCCTAGAGTCTTTATGTGAGCTGTTACACTATTTTGTTACATGCTTAAAATTCATCCCACTTATGGCAGGCGGCTGGAGGTTGGGTTGGGTAATGGGGGGTGGGCTCCGATCCTGGTCAGACTTAGGATGCCCATTACGACAAGGCCCCAAGCAAGTCATGTCAAGTATATGTTATAGCCTGGGTTCATGGCCAATTGGGAGTCCATAAAGTCATGTCAAGTAGAATCTCATTTAGGGGTGTGTAGCGCACCTCACTCATAAGGGAGTGGATACAAAGCATTTAGGAATATTTTACTTTCTTGGTATTCTATTTTTAAGCCTGGAGTCTTAGTCTTGGAAATCTTCTCTAATCTTTGTTTGTTCATCTTTGCCTCATAGATCTGGAACACAAGGAAATTCTTCTATCCCATCTGGGAATAATGCTGATAGGTTGTATCTTACTTTTGGGGTCTATCTTCGATCTTATAGTCCTATTCCTGATAGTTCTAAAGTTCTACCAGTTGCTACTTGTCTTCCTCAAAGTGAGGTGACTAATGCAGAATTCCGTCAGTCTATTCATGTTATTACAAACCTAGTTATTGCTCAGGCTGAGCGGGATGTGTCTAGTGCTTTGTCTGCTGAGGCCATAAGGGTTGCCCAATTTATGAAGATGAGTCCTCCCACTTTTTTTGGAGTGAAGGTAGAGGGGGATCCACAAATCTTTTTGGATGAGATGGAAAAGATATTTCAGGTAATGTAGGCTACCAATATGGAGAGGGTATACTTTATAGCTTATCAGCTCAAAGATATTGCACATTAGTACTATGAAGAGTGGGATAGGGATAGAGGATATGCAGAGGAGTCATATTTATGGATTCCTTCTCTGGTGCTTTTCTGGATGATTTCTTTCCCCAAGAGTTGAGGGAAATAAAGATGGAGGAGTTTGTGAATCTCAAGCAGGGAAGGATGTCTATCAAGGAATATGGCTTGAAGTTTCACTAACTATCAAGGTATGCTCCTGATTTAGTGGTTGACACATGGGCTAGAATGAGAAAGTTCACTTCTTGGTTAAATCTGGATATGATTTTGGAGAGCAATACTGTCTTACTAATTAAGGATGTAGTCATCTCTAGGTTTACTATTTATATAAAGTAGGTAGAGGATAAAAAGAAGAAGCAGGTGGAGTTTGGGAATAGGTAGGGTAAGAGGAGTAGGTTTTTTTACTAGGGAGGTACTTAGTCTCAGAGTGGTCGAGATGGTGGCAAATGACAAAAAAAAGTAGGGGAGTTCTAGTTCCTACTCTCTGCTAGTGCTCCTTATCAGTTGGGTGACAGGTGTCATCATGGTGGTGATAGTTTTTGGGAGCAGGGTGCCTAATCTCAAGCAAGCGGAGGCTAGAATTAGGGATTATTCAGTTAATAAGGTTTCTATGGGGGCGAATAAGATTCTTGTGGTTTTATATTCTGCTCCTACACCTGGTGGTGTTGCATCTGCTTCTGTTACAACTCCTGGTTTGAGGCATCACTTGATATCATTATTGGTATGTTACAGCTTTTCTCTCGTGATGTATATTGTTTGCTTGATCTAGGGTCCACTCTCTCTTATGTGACAGTACCTTTTAGCTTTGATCCGGAAGTTATTTTGGATTCTTTTTTTGTTTCTACCCCAATAGGTGACTCGATTATTTTGAAGATAATCTATAAGGGGGTGTGGTATTTGTTTGTGTTGAGTAGACCTTGGTGGATCTGTTTGAGTTTGATATGGTGGATTTTGATGTTATTCTGGGGATAGACTGGCTACACTCTTGTTACGCGTCTTTGGATTATCGGACCCGTAGGGTTATCTTTAGGTTCCTTGGTTAGCCGGTTATAGAATGGGAGTGTATTTATTTAGCTCCTAGGGGGAGGATTATTTCTTATCTTAGAGATCGGAGGTTGATCTCAAAAGGTTGCCTTTATCACATGGTCTGGGTAAAAGATTCTAACACAGAAGATCCTTCTTTTCAATCAGTTCCAGTGGTTAATAAGTTTCTAGAGGTCTTTTTGGAAGATCTTCCTGGTGTTTCTCTTGATAGGGAAATAGAGTATGGTATTGATCTAATTTTGGACACTCGTCCAATTTCTATTCCTCTATATAGAATGGCTCTAGCAGAGTTGAAGGAACTCAAGGAGCAACTTAAGAATCTTCTGGATAAGGGGTTTATTCGTCCTAGTGTATCTCCTTGGGGTGCACTAGTATTGTTTGTGTGCAAGAAGGATGGTTCCCTTCGGATGTGCATTGACTATAGGCAGCTGAACAAGGTGATGGTCAAGAACAAGTATCCTCTTCCAAGGATAGATGATCTATTTGACTAGTTGTAAGGTACCAAGTTTTTTTCTAAGATAGATCTTTTGATTTGGGTACTATCAGCTAAAGATTAGGGAGGTGGATATCCATAAGACATCTTTTTGTACTCACTATGAGCACTTTGAGTTTTTGGTGATGTCATTTGGGTTGACTAATGCTCTAGCGGCATTTATGGATCTGATGAACAAAGTTTTTCACCAGTATTTGGATTTCTTCGTCATTGTGTTGATTGATGACATTTTGGTTTATTCAAAGAGTGAGGTGGATCATGCTAATCAGCTTTGTATGGTATTACAGACCTTAAAGGATCAACAGTTGTATGCCAAGTTCTCAAAGTGTAAGTTTTGGTTGAATGTTGTTACTTTCTAGGGTCATATTATTTCTAGTAAAGGGATAATGGTGGATTCGTAAAAGGTTGCTGTGGTGAATAGGTGGCCTAGACCTACGACTCCATCCAACATTTGGAGCTTCTTGGGTTTAGCCAGGTATTACGGGAGGTTTATGGAAAGTTTTTCGTCGATAGCTATTCCTTTGACTAAGTTAACACAGAAGAAGGTTAAGTTTTCTCTCTTAGATGTTTGTGAAGGGTGTTTTGAGAAGTTGAAGGATACGTTAACTTCGGCTCCAATTTCGACCTTGCCGGAAGGCAATGATGGGTTCGTGGTTTATTACGATGCTTCTCGAGTAGGTCTTGGTTGTGTTTTGATACAACATGGGAAGGTGATTGCCTAGCTTCTAGGCAGTTGAAGGTACATGAGAGGAATTATCCTACTCATGATTTGGAGTTGTTGGCAATTTTGTTTGCTTTGAATTATCGGAATTATTTGTATGGTGTTCATGTGTACATATTTTCTAATCATAAAAGTCTACATAATGTGTTCACTCAGAAAGAGCTTAATATCAGGTAGAGGAGATGGCTTGAGCTTCTCAAGGATTATGATATGAGTCTTCACTATCAGCCAGGTAAGGCTAATGTGGTTGATGAAGCTCTTAGCAGGTTATCCATGGGGAGTTTGGCTCATGTGGATGAAGGAAAGCGGGAATTGGTGAAGGATATTCACCGTTTGACTAATCTTGGAGTTCATCGTTTGGACTCCAAGGACGGTGGTGTGGTAGTGCAAGAAGTGGTTTGATCGTCTCTTGGTGCGGAAATTAAGGAGAAACAAGTGCTAGATCCTATCTTGATGAAATTCAAGAGTGAAGTTGGTGGGTAAAAGGTAATGGTGTTTGAGATCAGTGGTGATGGTACTTTACAGTACCAAGGGAGGTTGTGTGTTCCTAATGTCGACGGGTTACGACAAAGGATTTTGGCTGAGGCGTATGAATCGTGCTATGTTGTTCATCCCGGCTTGACTAAGATGTATTATGATCTGAAGGAGATCTATTGGTGGAATGGTATGAAGAGGGATATGACTGATTTTGTGGCCAAGTGCACTGTGTGTCAACAGGTTAAGGTTGAGTACTTGAGGCCAAGAGGGTTGTATCAAGAAATTGATTTTCCCCAGTGAAAGTGAGAAGTGATAAATATAGACTTTATTACCGGTCTTCCTTGGTCTCGGAGTCAATATATTTGATTTGTATCGTGTTGGATAGGATGACTAAGTCTGTGCACTTTTTGCCAGTGCGGACTACCTTCTCGGCGGAGGATTATGCTAAGCTGTATCTTCAGGAGATTGTGAAGCAGCATGGGGTGTCTATTTCAATTGTTTCTAATCATGGCATACAGTTTACGTCTCACTTCTGGCGATCTTTTCAAAGAGGGTTGGGGACCAAGTTGAGTCTGAGTACTGCTTTTCATCCGCAGATGGATGGGCAAGCGGAGAGAATTATTCAAACATTGGAGGATATTCTTTGGGCCTGTGTGATTGATTATGGTGGCAATTGGGTTGAGCATCTACCTTTATCGAAGAACCAATGCGGATAGTTGGACTCCATGTCCACTTCCGTATCCCAAATGGCTTTCTCGGACTTTTAGTTCCACCATAGAACCTTGACCAAAGCCATACCTATTGTTCGCTGCCGGTGAACTTACTGATCCAAGATTCCCTTTAAAGAACAAGGAATTCGAAAAGACCAATACCACTCAAAGGAACTGACTAACCAAGGACCATCTGTACCTTACCTCCCTACAACACATAGATTATTGGAGGAATGGACTCATGCTAAAGAGAAACTCCAATTCAATTTAGAATTTACTGAGACACATCACTACGAGAGGTTGAGTCTAACTATACACCACCAATTTCATTTTCAAGCCTATCCAAAGCTAAAAGAGTTAACTTAAGCCACCGGGCTCTATTCCTTACATCTATCCCGAAATACTACTCCGTTTTCATCACCTTTTTACTATGGAAGCCATGAGTAAAGGACATGGACAAACCATATCCAATCATTATGACCAACAATCCAACACATAGACGAAAACACAGAACCATACGACTACTATGCCATGAAAACAATTTATAAAAACATGCCTTACTCAACCCCTTAAGCACTCAACACAACTATGGCATTCCTACCCATCACGGCATTTAAGCCTACCGCCTATATACTTGCGGCATGATCTATCCATCAAAAGGTCTAGCACCCTTTATCATTTCCACAAGGATTTCTACCACCTATTCCTTTCCTAACCATTTCTCATGACAACAACCTTACCTCACCTTCCAAAACCTTAACTCTAGTAGTCACCTGAGACTCTCTCCCACTTAGGGACTTCTAAATTCCCCATTACCAAACATCACTATGCTCCCAAGATACTACCACCCAAATCATAAGAAGAGTCATTAAGGTACTAAAGTACAAGAATTTTCTATGCCACCAAACGCAAGACAAAGATTTCTCAAAACAAGAGACGACACCATAGGCATGGAATACTTCGTAACAACCACCTACACCATAAATGAAGAATCATCCGACCAAACCATACCACAAAAGGAGTTCTTTTGAATGGATACTAAGAGAAACACAACCACGCAAACCATAAGTAATGTAATGAAAGATCAAGACCCATATACAGGGAACAAAGCGAATGCAAAATGTGAACCTTAGGCGTAAGCGCAATAAGAATACACACAACACTAGTAAAGTACTCTCTTAATCGAGATAGAAGAGGGTCACTAGAATATGCAACCCAACCTTCCCTTGAAGTCCACTGCTAGTAGAAAATTTAAGATTAACCACCAACCTTTACCCTATTACACCTACAAGAACAACACTCTACCCTAATTGGTATCACCAAGGACGTACACTAAAGACACTTCGTTTTCCTATACATAAAACCTTACTCATCCCCATGCTACCTAGAGCCCAAAATTCATTTACTATTCCCATGCATCCCACAATATTCATAAACATTAATAAATCATGAATAATGCATCATAATCCATGGAAAATCAGTTTAATGAGATATTATGCCAATGACTTCTATTATACCAAAAACCCACTTTCAAAACCATGAATTTAGAAATAAATCTCATGCCAATAATAAAGTACAAGAATAGGGAAAAAGATACATGCAAGCTCCATAATCTAACCCATAGAATGACCTTTAATCCATTTCCATTCATTCAACCTGAATTCCTGGCCTAAGTCACAACCTTTCTACTATTGTATTCCTCGAGTCATCAACCTTATCACCCCTATAAATTTACCTCCACAATTCTCACATTGCTAGACCTGAGCTAACATACTTCCTTTTCCAAGAGCAAGCATCAAGATTCAAGCATAGTATCTACCAACCACCATGTACTGCTACCAAAGTACCCCATATAAAAGGAAATATACTTATAAGGTCATCCCCCTACTAGAAGGACACCCTAAATTCCTTATCCTCTAACTGAAAACCTATTCTTTAATAGGGAAATCATTTTCCTTATGCAAGAAAGCATGAAAGCACTCCACAGAGAAACATTAAGACTGATGAAACCTTCACCTAGGAGATCCCTTAATTTCTCCTTAAGATCCTTTAACTTCACCGGGGCCATTCTATAAAGAAAGAATAGAAATTTGGACAATTGTCCAAAACAAGACCAATCCCAAACCAACCTCCCCATTAGAAAGACACCATAAGGCTCATCAAGAAGACCTCAGGAAATTTACTCACCACCGAACCCAAATGCATGGAAAGACCTTCTGAGTGAAAATCTTTAACCCAAACTAAATAACAAAGAAACCCCCTTTGGAGACCAATCTCCAAGATCTGAGATATGATATAACCTTTTCTTTAATGAATAGGGAATAAAATCACCCTCTTATTCCATAATCGACTAACCAGGAGCCTAAAGATAACCCTTTTATGAATCCAATAATCTAATAAGGCATAGCATGAGTGCAACCAATCCACCCTCCCGAATGACATTGGAATCCACCATATTTGAGTCAAACAAATCCACCATGACCTACTTTATATTACAATAGGTACCATACACCCTTATAGACTCTTTTGGTAATCGTAGAGTCACCTATCAAGGTAGAAATAGAAGAAGAAAAGAAAGTCTAAAATAACCTTGGGGCCACAACCAGAATACACAACCACCAATAGGGTCACAAATAAGACGGGACCCCAGACTAAGTAAACTATACACACCACCAAGAAAGAAGTTCCCAACAGGCTAAAATCGACATCAATAAATGCTCGGACTCCTGAGGTATAGTAAAAACATTAAGACAAACCTAACCAATGTCGGAGCTAGAAATAACACCCGATATCCTATTTTTACTCAAGCTATAATCCTTATGGGACACAACACTCTTGAGGGTTATGATCTAATTAATCATAACCAAAATACCAATTCATTTCTTTATCATAACAACCATGTTGCGACCAACCATAAGCTCTACAAAAAGGATAGGATGATGTGAATTAGGCTCCATTAGCCTGAGATTGGGCACAAGGAGCCTTAGAAACACGACCAATCTGAAAACACTTGCCTCCTAATAGATAGGGGAAAAGAGCATAAGCCATAGAACAGGAGTTAGGACTCACCCTACTCTTTCTCGAGAACCATTTACCACGATACCATTGGCCTCCCCATTATTTAGAAAATCGAGGTCCCATGAGTTAGACTAGATCCATCCATGTTATCCTCGAGTGGGATAGGTGAGTTTCCATGAACTTTAGATCATTGAGAGGACATGATCCAAAAAGTGAACCAAAGAAGATTCAGAGAAGAGTTCAAGATCTTAGACTCTATAGCTCAAAAATAGAATACCAAAAAGTGAAACATTTCTAGATACCTTGTAGCCTCCTGATTATAAGTGTGGTGTGCGACACACACATAAACAAGACTATACTCAACATGGCTTTATGGATATCCCATCACATCGAAACCTAAAGCACTGATATTAACTTGTCATGACCCAAACCAGGGCCTAGACATAATGGAAAATCCCAAGTCCAAATAGGACCGAGAACCGCCCCCGTTACCCAACCCAACCACCAAATGCATACCTTGAGTCAGTTGAAGTCTGAGTATATATCAAGATAGTGTATCCAACCATGTGGTGACTCTGGGATAAGTCTATAGCTGAGAACAACCTAATCAAGTCCAACCACCCAATAGCCAATCAAACAAATACAAAAACCATAAATTAAAACCAAGTATAATAATAATCCAACTTGTATATATATATATATAACATATCCAGTCTATATCATACCTAAGTCCACAGTTTTCCATACAAAGCCTCTAGACCAAGCAAAGAGTACCTAGTAGGGACATGGCTACGACCATAGTCAAAAACTAAAGTCTATGAAAGACAAGAAGTATGAAAAGTAAATCATGACATGAAATAGATGTTTTTTGAACTATGGAAGCTCACCAGTTAAAATCAAATGGTTGATCCCAAATTTGATCACTAAGCAAGAGAAATAGTATGGTCGATTCCTAAATAGTGGGGGAATACAACCACCAGTAGACTGGTTAGTAGGTGAACACTAGCATGCATTCAGGATAGGGATAAAATAATGCCAACTAGTGAAAACCAAGTAAAACCATCCATAATTCACACAGCCATACATATATATATAAGTGTTGGGAAAGGGAATTTAGGTTTAGCATGCCTTTAAAATCATTACTTGGGCAATGTAGCTTTACCATCCTAAGGCATCTATGGGCAATATGGGTTCAGCTCCCCCGCTAAAAGGCCCCCATTATGTGTAGTTGCACGGCCAAAGAAGTATCCCATTGGAATGAGTAGTACATCCCCCAATATGAGGTACGACATCATGCATATAGTCCATTAAGAACAACCTCATATCGGCAAATATCAGTTTCCAATTTTGATCCACCCGGGACCTCCACCTTCCATGGCTTAACTACACCTCCCCCTTTAATGCCCAATTCAAATAGTTTCCAAGCAATCCATTTACCATTTATTAACCAAGGCCGTTTAGTGGTGGTATCTTCATACCAACCATACTTGCAAGTACTATCCATAGCCAAGCACATGTAGGTATAAAATACCTTATTTACCCTTCTAATTATTATATCAAATCCACTTGGGAGAATCCATACACCACAACCATAACTATTTAGCCATTTACCTTTCTAAACAATTTAAACTAATTCTATTAATGCATTCACTTGAGGGATTTCCATCTATCCCGTAAGGTTTTCAAAATAGACAAGTCATGGCCACCAAAACCTTTACCTTTTAAACCATTCCAAACCATTTAAAACCATGTCAAATATTTAAAGAATTTATATTATTTAAACCATGAAAAACCAACCAAAACCATTTAAAGTTCCATTACCAACTAAACCATGCAAGAGTTCTAATGAAAGTTCAACAATAGAGTAAAAACATTCTTTGAGGAAATTTATCAAACATGTTGAGGGCATACCTTTACCAAGACCAAAACCAATGCACAAACCACCATAATTAGGGTTACATAAGACCTATTAGTTAAACCATAACCAAAAACCAACCACATATGAAAACCATTACCAAAAACATTTAAAAACATAATTTAAACCAATACCAAACCATATGCATCAAGACCCTCAACAATATTTCCAAATCCACCATTCATGATTTATATACCGATAGTTAAAACACAATACATATGCCTTTAATTTGAAATAACAATGAGGCAAGGGTTACATGCCTTATACATGAAGATTCATGAAAAATATCTCAACCTTTGAGCCCTTTGAAGAACACTTGATAAACCCTAGCTCCAATCTTTCAAGAGTGAGTTTAAGAGAGTATTTGAATTGTTTTAATCCTTTAAAAAGTGTTCTAGAAGGCCATATAGGGTTATATAATGTGAGGGCAGAAGGGATTAAGAGTATGAAATATCCAAACTAACCTTGACTTAAAACTTAAAAAAGTCACGTCTAGGGGTACGATTCCCCCTTACAATTTGTATCCTAATGTACGAGTGGTACCCCAACTCATACCCAAGACCATGACAAACCTTTCCTATTGGTTTCTATATGACTCACACCTTCTTAGTCATACCTAAAGGTACTAGTGACACGCCAATCATACCTACAAATCATATCATGGGAAAATTCTTCAAGATAACACCTTAGGCAATATATGACTAGGCCTCTTGCCCCTCATATCCCTCTGTACGAATCATACCAAGAGGAGTCATATCTTGGGCAGTAGTCAAGCTAAAGAAACTTCCTAGGTTATGAATGAACCCTCAAGGATTCCCCTAACTCATATCCAAAGGGCACGAGTGGTATCCTTGAGTCGTACCAAACCTAGTGAGTTTTAAACCTTGGAAATTTTTCAAGGGTCTAAGACTTGGGATGTTTTACCAGTGTTGGTTAGTGGGATAGATTTTGGTTACTGGAATGGATATGACTTAGGGATACGAGTTGTATTGGTGGTTATAGATTATTTGGTTCCTTAAGTTAATCCTAGACTTGGTTGCTTAGGTTAGATCTAAGTACGAGTAGCTCACCATGAGCCGTAAGCCAGGGTACAAATCATACCAGGGACTCGTATGGTACGCAATGTCCAATCCTCCAGGTCTTTTTTTCTGCCAAAGATACAGGTCATGGATACAGATCGTATGTTGTGGTTACAACTTGGTTGAATGAGTCATATACTGGAAAGTATTTGGTCAAAGGGTATAGGTTCAGGATACGAGTGAAGGATACCAATTGTACCGAAGGGTATGACCCATGTAGGTCAGTCATATCCCTACGATGGAATTTTTATGCAACTTGAGCGAGGGTATTCTGGATATTTCTCCACTTATCCTAATAGGGAACCATTATTTGTAACCTACTTGAGAGGTTATTTACCCTATTATTCTATTCATTAACACTTAGAAACTCTTCCTAAGAACTTTATAATTCTCTCAAGAGATTTTAGGATACGGGAGCTAGGATTTCAAGTAATGGATCAATTTGGGGCTTGTCTTGGTGATTTATTTCTGTCATCATCTTGGTTTAAGGTATGTTTCTCTACCCTCATTGTTAATTTTATTTAAAGGCATGGTCTATATGAATGTTTTCATGGTTTTACTATTATATAGTTTTGGGTTTCAAATATGATTTGGGGGCTTTGATTTTAAATGATTGGTTATGGTTTTGCATAGTTTTAATTATGCTTTTATATGCATTAATGATGGTTTTGGATAAATAGATTGCATGTGTATGGTTTATTAGTAATTGGTTTGGTTATATTATGCCCCGATGTATTTGATAAAATGCTTATAAAGATATGTTCATTGCATTGATTTCTTACTCTTGCATGTTTCAAACTTGGTAAAGGAATTATGCATGGTCTAAATAGTTTGGAAAGGCTAAAGGCTAATTAGTTATGCTTGTGGGGAATATGGAGGTCTCTAAAGTGGTTTAATATGGTAAATAGAAGGGCACTTGAAAGTCCCTTTACACAAATATATGGTTGGCTATGGGTGATACTTACAAGTTAGGATTGGTATAATGATACCAATAATAATGGCCTTGGTTAATAATTCGTTAATGTTTTGGTTATTTGGAAAATATTTTTTAATCGTGCATTAATGGAAGGATGTGTGGTAAAGACATGAAAGGTGGAGGTCCTAGGGGGGACTGTAAAACCTAGTACTTTTCTTAGCTTAGTTCTTTTCCTAGTTGCATACATAAGAGGCTTAAAGCCTAAAAATTTAATTAGTGTTGGGAACTTAGCCATATTTTTGGCCTCTTAACTTAGAGGATTTTTAAATGGGTCTTACCGACCCTGAGACATAGATTTTTGAGTTAATTCATGTTTAGGGGTTTAAGGAGCATTTCTCGAGGAAGTTTCAGAATTTTTTGGATAAGGATTGGGTCATATTTAGATTTCAATTCCAGAACCCCACCGCGATAGTGGTGCATCACGGTGGGTATAGCGATGATCCCTTTATCGCATCACGGTGGACCTTTAATCCACGTTTCAGTTACAAATTTAATTCTTTGAGGGAAAATTGAGTCTTTTGCCCTCAATCCAATTCATAAAAATATGAATTAAAATGTCGATTAGGGCATTATTTATGATATTATGAGTTTTGACATGTTTATGATTAATTTTTTTTATGAAGTTGTTATTGATTTTGATTACAAGTTATGTTACAAGTGTTTTTTTAATGGAATAAGCCCTTATATGATTTCAGCACTGAAATCCTAATGTTAAATCCCTAAATCATGGTTTTAGTATTGTAACTATGTTTTCAATCACATGCTTTAACCATTCTCATGCTTAAATTGATGACTCCCATGTGTTTGATGAAATGTCTAAATGTTGAGTTTTGAGCAGTAATCCTTTATTATGGTTTTTAAAGATTTATATGTCTTTGTTATTATTTAAATTAAGTGTTGGAGGGTTATGAACATCCGATACATAGCTGTTTACATAATTTCAGTATCTTTAAAATGGTTTCAGATAAACCATAAGCATTGTCATTCAGTTAGTTATCATGATTAATTGTTTGCTCAGTTAAGCTTAGTTCAATCCAATAATCAATGTCATTTAGTTGGGAGTAGGATTTAGCATCGAGCAAACCTAGGGATAGGGGCTCACCTGCCTATAGAGGGTGTGACCTTTAGTAGCAGTCACTTAGTTCTAAAACTAAATAGCCAGTGTAGGTTAGAGATACCAACCAGTTAAGGGTTGATAAAGTGTTTACCTGCCAGTTGAGGGTAACACATATCTCACTAGAGCACCTACCAGATGGGGGTGACTCATTAGTCCCTTGGGACGTTAGTTTAGTAGATCCAAATAGCCCATATTAGTACCCGTGGCATGGTACTAACACCCTTTAAACTAGGGTTATAGGTTGGACCCCATTTAGCTTAGATTTGGGCATGTCGATTAGATGATACCTCCCATAGTCTTAGTTCATTATTCAGTACAAAATTTAGTTTAGGTTTGCTTGGCCATAGTATACAGTTCATCAGTTATTCAGTTATTAGATTTTAGTATTTTAGTTTACAGACTATTTCAGTATCATGTTATATGCTTGGTTATGCATTCTCAAATTTTACAGCTTTTATGCATTTATGCTTTAGTTATCTCATGCTATTTAGACAGTCAATATTTTTGCATATGAACCTATTCATTTTAGTGGAACCTCATCTCATATTCTAGTATATTCAAAGTACTGACCTCATACTTTTATTCGCACTATGATGTCTTATATTATCGGTTCAGATGCTCAGTTTCCTGACCATGCTTAGATAGTTCATCTTATCAACAGCAGCAGTTGTGGTGAGTCCTCATACGTCGAGGACCTATTATGTTATTTCAGTATTTCCATAGTTTATTTCAGCTATTTTAATTTGGATTTATTTGGGGCCTATCCCATTAACTATTTAGTCATTTTAGAAGCTTTCATATGTTTTCATTCATTCAGATAGTCAGTTTATCAGTTCAGTTGTTTAACCATTCTTTCCAGTTTATCATCAGAGGTTCAGGCTTATGATTTAAATTGTATTTTAAGTATTTGAACCTTATGGCTTTATTCAGTTGTTTCTGCATATGTTCATTATCAGTATATTAGTCAGTGCTCACAATATATACCAACTCGTGGGTTAGCTTATGGTCCCTACTAGGGGGTAGCCTCGGGTCATGACAAAACTTGGTATCAAAGCCTAAATTTTTACAGTGTTCTAGGGAGTCCGAAAGTCGTATTGAGTAGATTCTTGTACATGGGTGTGAAGCACGCCACACTTATGGACAAGAGGCTATAAGATGTTTTAGGAAGAGTTATGAGCTCTATTTAAATTCTCTTTCTACTCCATCCTTTATTTCATTACAGAAAATACATCTCAGAAAGAATAATGGAAGAAAGAATAGGAACCATCCCATACCTCCGCCTATTTAGGAAGATCCCCTGAATGAGCATGTCTCTCATGCCAAGTTTGGAGCTATATTAACTACCTTAGCTCACTCAGTAGCTACTTAGAAGAATCAGTAGGTTGTTACCCCAGCTAATCTAGTGGCAAATACAGCTACAGCTAGGATTCAGGATTTTACCCGCATGAATCCCCTTTTTATTTTTGGGATCCAAGTTTGAGTAGGATCTACTGGAGATTATTGATATAGTTCATAAGGTGACTAATATCATGGGTTTCACTTCAAGTGAGAGTGTAGGGTTTGATGCTTACTAATTATAGGATGTAGCTCATATGTGGTATAAGCAGTGGAAGGAGGATAGGGGCGTAGATGTAGGGCCTGCAAAGTTGGAGGAGTTTGCCACAGCCTTTTTAGACAGATTCTTTCCTTTTAAGTTAAGGGAAGCTAAGGTACTGGAGTTTATTAATTTAAAGCAAGGTAATATAGAGTGTGAAGGAATACTCACTTATGTTTACTTAGTTGGTGAGGTATGCGCCTAATGTGGCTGCAGACAATAGGTCTAGAATGAGTAAGTTTATTTCTGGTATATCTGATAGTGTGGTCAAGGAGTATAGGACTGCCATGTTGATAAGGATATGGACATATATAGGATTACGGTCTATGCTCAACAGATTGAGAAACAAAAACTTAAGAAAAAAGATAGAGAATAAGAGGGCTTGAACAAGTAGCTTTTATTTTTCTCAGCCCAGGTCAGAGGGTGGTAACCGTTCTCAGTTTTTCAGAAGTTTTCTGCACCAGCTCCATCTTCAGCTAGTGCTCTAGTTCTAGAGTTCTGAAATGACAATCGGAGATAGAGCACCAGGCTCCAAGTTCTAGGGTAGTGTGAACAGCGGTCGTACTAATCCTTTTTGCCAAAAATATGGTAGGAATCATCAAGGTATATGTAGAGACAGTAGTGCTATATGTTTTGGGTATAGCAAGCCAGGCCACAGAGTTAGAGATTCCTTAAAGAGTGGTCAGTAGAGTCATTCCAATTATTCTCCAGTTCTATCCGGTCGCCTGACTCCATAAGATGCTGTATCTAGTGCAACCTGTAGACAACACTAGAAAATATTGTATGCACTCTAGTCCCATCATGATCAAGAAAGCTTTCCTGATGTGGTTACGGGTACGTTATAGGTCTTTCATCTTCATATTTATGCTTTGTTAGATCCCAGAGCTTCAAATTCTTTTGTAACCCTCTATATAGTTGTTGATTTCAGTGTCAATCTTAAAACTTTAGTAGAACCTTTCTCAGTTTCTACCCTCAGTGGATAAATCCATCACAGCCAGACGAGTATACAAAAATTGCCCAATTACAGTATCCCAAAAAATTACTTTAGTAGACCTTATAGAGTTAGAGATGGTTGATTTTGATGACATTCTCAGTATTGATTGAATCCACTCATGCTATGCTTTAGTTAACTGTAGAAATAGAGTCGTCCAATTTTATTTTCCCAATGGACTAGTTATTGAATGGAGGGGTAGTACCTCATTGCTTAGGGGTCAGATTATTTCATATCTTAGAGCCAGGAAGATGATATCCAAAGGGTGCATATGCCATCTTGTTTGAGTTAAAGACTCTAATTCTGAGACTCCAAGTCTCAAGACAGTTTTAGTAGTAAGGGATTTCCAAATGTGTTCCCTGAAGATAATCCTTGAGTTTCTCCTAAAAGGGAAATCAACTTCAGAATAGATCTCCTTTTAGATACCCATACTATCTCTATTTTGCCCTATAAAATGGCTCTAGATAATCTTAGAAAGTTAAAAGAATAGTTGAAGGATCTCTTAGATAAGAGATTCATCAGACCCAATGTTTCCCCGTGGGGTACTCCAGTCAATTTTATGGATAAGAAAGATAGTTCTCTCAGAATGTTCATCGATTACTAACAGTTAAACAAAGTCACATCAAGAATAAACATCCACTCCCTAGGATTGATGACTTGTTCGACCAACTTCAGGGTGTCATCTATTTCTCTAAGATAGACCTCAAATCCAGCTATCATCAGCTCAGAGTAAAAAAATGTGACATTTCAAAAATATCTTTCAGAACTCGGTATGGTTACTTTGAATTTCTAGTTATGTCTTTTGGACTAATGAATGCCCCAACAACTTTCATGGACTTAAGGAACAGAGTGTTCAAGCAGTACTTGGATATATTTGTCATCATCTTTATTAATGATATTCTTGTATATTCCTATAGTGAAATGATCATGAAGACCATCTCAGAATTGTATTGTGGACTCTTAAAGCCCATCGGTTATTTGCAACATTTAGTAAGTATGAGTTTTGGCCAAGATCAGTAGCTTTTCTTGGCCATATTATTTCTGGTGATAGCATTAGAGTTGACCCTCAAAAGACCAAAACAGTGAGAAACTATCCCAAACCCATCTCTCCACCAGATATCAAGAGGTTCTTAGGTTTGGCTGGCTATTATAGGCATTTGTTGAAGGTTTTTCATCTATTGCATCCCCCGTGTCTTGATTGACTTAGAAAAAAGTCAAGTTTTAGTAGTCAGATTCTTGTGAAAAGAGTTTTCAAAAGATGAAAACTCGACTCACTTCAGCCCCAGTCTTGACTTTGCCAGATGGTTCAGAGGGATTTGTTATTTACTGTGATACTTCTAGAGTTGGTTTTGGTTGTGTGTTGATGTAGAGAGATATGGTCATAGCATATGCCTCTAGACAACTTAAACCCTATGAAAATATTCACCCAACCCATGATCTTGAGTTGGCAGCAATTGTTTTTGCCTTGAAAATTTGGAGGCACTATTTATATGGGGTTCATGTTGATGTGGTCATGGATCACAAAAGTTTGCAGTATGTGTTCTTGTAGAAAAAATTAAATCTTTGATAGAGAAGGTGATTAGAGTTGTTTAAAAATTATGACATGAGTGTGCTATATCATTCAAGCAAGGCCAATATAGTAGCAAATTCCCTTGGTAGATTGTCTATGGATAGTGTTCTCATTTTGAGAATGATAAGAAAAGGTTAGCTCAGGAGGGTCATCATCTTGCTAGATTAGTTGTTAGGTTGGTTGATTCAGCTGAGGGTAGTGTATGGGTTTAGAATGGTTCAAAATCTTCATTGGTTTCCAAAGTGAAGGAGAAGCAACATAGGTATTCTAATTTGGTTAAGTTGAAGGAATCAGTTAGAGATCAGAAGGTAGAGGTTTTCTGCCAAAAGGAAGATAGTGTATCACGATATTAGGGTAGACTATGTGTGTCGTGTGTAGATGATTTGAGATAGTGAATCCTTTCAGAAGCTCATGGTGCATGTTATTCTATTCACCCAGGAGCCAATAAAATATACCATAATTTGCAGAAAATCTATTGGTAGAGTGGTATAAAGAGGGATATTATAGAGTTTGTAGCTAAGTCTTCTAGCTGCCAGTAGGTCAAGGTTGAGCACCAAAGGCCTAGTGGTATATTTCAAGAGTTTAGTATTCCTACTTGGAAGTAGGAAGAGTTGAACATTGATTTCATAATGGGTTTCCCTCGTACACATCATCAGCATGATTCAATTTAAGTTGTTGCTCACAGAATGAAAAAATCAACTCATTTTTTGCTAGTTCGTACTTGTTATTCAGCTGAGGATTAGGCCAAGCTCTATCTCAGAGAGTTGGTTAGGTTGCATGGAGTCCCATTTTCTATCATTTCAAATAAAGGTACTTAGTTTACCTCTCACTATTGGAAGGTTTTTTAGATGGGTCTTGGTACCAAAGTTCATCTTAGTATAACTTTTCATCCTCAGATAGACGGTCAGGTAGAGAGAACTATTTAGACCCAAAAGGATATGTTGAGAGCATGAGTTATTGACTTTAGAGGTAGTTAGGATGATCACTTACCTTTAATCAAGTTTGCCTATAACAATAATTATTACTCTAGTATTCAGATGGCTTCATTTGAGGCTCTCTATAGGAGGAGATATAGATCTCCTATTGGTTGGTTTGAAGCAGGCGAGGCTACGTTGACAGGTCCTGATTCATTGTTTGATACGATAGGGAATGTTCTATTAATCAGAGAGAGACTTAAGATAGCCCAAAGCCATCATAAATCTTATGAAAATGTGAGGATAAGAGACCTTGAGTTTGAGGTTGGTGATTCAGTATATTTGAAAATCTTTCCCATGAAGGGGGTGAAAAGATTTGCAAAGAAGGGAAAATTCAGTCCTCGATATATTGGCCCTTATAGAATCTTGAGTCATTTTAGAAAGATAACTTACGAGCTTGAATTTTTTGCAAATTTGGCATCAGTGCATCTAGTATTCCATGTTTCCTTATTAAAGAAATGTATTGGTGACCCATGTGTTATAGTTCCGTTAGAAAGCACAGATGTTCAGGATAGCCTTTCTTATGAAGAAATCCCAGTCGAGATCCTTGATCGTCAGATTCACAGATTAAGGAACAAAGAAGTTCCCTTGGTCAAAGCTCTATGGTGAAATTAGTCTGTTGATGTAACAACTTAGGAAACAAAAGCAAATATGCATACCAAGGACCCTCATGTTTTCTCTGCAAACTCAAACTCAGCTTAAGGTAATAATTTATCTTAGATTGTCTCTTTTCCATTCTCAATTCTAGCAATATAATCATTCTCATGTCATTGCATGCATTTACAAGTTTGTTCAGTTCATGTATCATGTTTCAGACTGAATCATGTAATCATGTTTTCAGTTATGCATGTCCAGTATATGATCTTAATTTTCCTAGTATTCTCAGCTTAATCAGTCATTTGAGAACAAATATTTTCAAGGAGGAGATATTGTAATACCCCATACTTTTCTTAGCTTAGTTCAGCTTCTAATTGCATGCTTAAGAGGCTTAAAGCATAAAAATTTAACCAAGTGTTGGGGACTTTGCCATATTTTTGGCCTCTTAACTTCGAGGATTTTTAAATGGGTCTTTCTGACCCCGAGATGTAGGTTTTTTGAGTTAATCTATGTTTAGGGGTGTAAAGAGCATGTCTCAAGGAAGTTTCGGATTTTTTAAACGAGGATTGGGTCATGCTTGGATTTTGATTCTAGAACCTCACTGCGATAGTGGTGCATCGCGGTGGGTATAGCGATGAGCCCTTCATCGCATTGCGGTGGACCTTTAATCTACATTCTAGTTGCAAATTTAATTCTCTGAGGGGCAATTGAGTCTTTCCCCTTAAACCAATTCATAAAAAAAGAATTAGAACCTCGGTCAAGGCATTATTTGCCTATTTTCCCTAATTCTCCTCTAAAAAAAACCCTAATCATCCCCTAACTTCATCAATTTCATTCCTTTCTCTTCAAGAAAATCAAGAAATCAAGTTCTCAAATCCAATAACTTTCAACAAGAGCATCAAGATTGTGTTTCTGTTTCAAGCTTAAGGATTTAAGGTATGTGTGATGTTCATCTATGGGCTCTTTTCATCCATAGAGTTCAAGAATTTCCTTTTTATATTAAATTATGAGTTTTTACATGTTTATGATGAATTGTCTCTATGAAGTTGTTATGATTTTGATTACAAGTTATGTCACAAGTGTTTTTTTGATGGAATGAGCCCTTATATAATTTGAGCATAGAAATCCTTATGTTAAATCCCTAAATCATGGTTTTAGTATTGTAACTATGTTTTTAATCACATGCTTTAACCATTCCCATACTTAAATTCATGATTCCTATATGTTTGATAAAATGTCTAAATATGAACAATGATCCTTTCTTATGTTTTTTAAAGCTTCATATGTCCTTATTGTTATTTTCATTCAGTCCTGGAGGGTTATGAACACCCGATACTTAGCTATTTCCATAATTTCAGTATCTTCAAAATGGTTTCAGATAAACCATGAGCATTGTTATTCAGTTAGTCATCATGATTAGTGGTTTGCTCTATTAAGTTTAGTTTAGTCCAGTAATTAGTGTCATTTAGTTGGGAGTAGAATTTAGCATCGAGTGGACCCATGGATGGGAGATCACCTTCCAGTAAAGTGTGTGACCTTAGTAGTAGTCCCTTAGTTCTAGAACTACATAGCTAGCGTAGGTTAGAGATATCAACCTGTCTGTTGAGGGTTGATAAAGTATTTACTTGCCAGTTGGGGGTAACATATAACTCATTAGAGCACCTTCCAGATGAAAGTGACTCATTAGTCCCTCAGGACATTAGTTTAGTAGATCCACACAGCCTGTGTTAGTACCTATGGCACTGTACTGACACTCTCCAAACTGGGGTTATAGGTTGGACCCTGATTAGCTCAGATTGGGGCATGTCGGTTACATGATACCTCCAATAATTTTAGTTCAGTATTCAGTACAGAATTCAATTCAAGTTTTCTTGACCATAGCATACTGATCATTAGTTATTCAGTTACAAAATTTTAGTATTTTAGTTTACTGACTATTTCAGTATCATGTTATATGCTTGGTCATGTATTCTCAGATTTTATAACTTTTATGCATTTATGCATTAGTTATCTATTGCTATTCAGTCAATCATTATTTCATGCACATGAACCTATGTATTTCAGCCGAACCTCATCTCATATACCAGTATATTTAAAGTACTGATCGCATAATTTTCTTCGCACTATGATGTATTATATCATAGGTTCAGACGCTCAGTTTCCTAATCACACTTAGACAGTTCAGCTTATCAGTAGCAGCAGTTATGGTAAGTTCTCATATGTCGAGGACCTATTATGTTATTTTAGTATTTCTGCATTTTATTTAAGTTAGTTCAATTTAGAGTTAGTTAGGGCCTGTCCCATCAACTCTTCCTTCAATTTAGAGGCTTTCAGATGTTTTCAGTTATTCAGACAGTTAGCCAGTTTATCAGTTCAGTTGTTTGACCATTCTTTTCAATATGTCATCAGATGTTCAGACTTATGATTAAATCACATTTTTAGTATTTGAACCTTATGGCTTTATTCAGTTGTTTCCGCACATATTCATTAGCAGTATATTATTCAGTGCTCATAGTAGGTGCCAGCTCATGGGTTAGCTTTTGGTCTCTTGTGACCATAAGCTCCATTATTGCGACTGCAGGGTAGCCTCGAGTCATGACAGAGACCGAAATTAGAAACTCATATTTATCGATATGAGGTCAGTCTTGGTGACTGTGTGCATGATGTCACACTTTATTTTGGGGATGTACTAGTCATCCTATGGGATATTTCCTTAGTGTGCACACTGGGCCTTTTGTAGGGGGATCTGAACCCATCTAGCCCGTGGGTGGTTTCGGATGACAAATATACATAGCCTAGGTAAAGGTTTTAAAGGTGTGCTAAGCCTGGTTCCTTTTCTTAACATGGTTATATATATAAATATATGTTTGGTTATGTGCATATGGATAGTTTACTTGGTTGTATTAATGGCATAATTTTATCCTTAGTCTGAGATCATGCTAGCGGTCACTCGCTAACTCCCCATCTATTGGTGGTTGTATACCCATTCTATGCAAGAACTGGCCATTCTACTTCTCCTACATAGTATTAACTCGGGGACAACATTTAGCTTGAAGTGGTGAGCTTCTATTCTTTTGGAAGGCTCCATTTAATTATATGGATATTTCTAGACATTTTAGTTTTATTTTTTATATTAGTTTTGGCTATGGTTGGGAGCATGTCCAACTGGATTTTATTACTCTTTTGGTTAGAGGGTTTGTGATACTTCTATCGGTTGTAATAGGCGGGATCTATATAGGTGTCAGCCTTGGTATTGGAATAGGCTAGGAGGTTTGCATTATCGAACATAATTTCTCATTGTTTCATCATATTACATTTTGGGATTAATTATATTATGTTTTGGAATTTCTTTGGTTATGGCTTAGTTTATGGCCCTTGTTTGGTATGGTTGGATTATGGTTATGGGATGGTTGGACTCGATTGGGTTGATCATGGTTGTTATCTATTCTTAGAGTCTTTATGTGAGCTATTATACTATTTTATTACATGCGCGAAATTCAGCCAACTGAGGGCAGGCGACTGGAGGTTGGGTTGGGTAACGAGCGCGGTCTCTGACCCTAGCCGAACTTGGGATGCCCATTATGACAAGGCCCCAAGGTGGGTAGTATCGATGGATTAATAATTGGATTTATTATTTTGTAAGTTATGTTTTGATTATTTCATGCATTATTGAGGATATCAGGGGTTGAATGTCATGATGAACATGATATGGAAAGTCAATGAGATTATTGAGAATGTCCTGCCTATGAGCATTTAACAATGGAATAGCTTAGTGTATCAATATTCATGTTAAGATTCTCCTCAAATGAAGTGTTAGAGATTTTAGGTTAGAATAGTCTTGGACAAATCTAATTTTGTTGTGATCTAGTTAAAACTGAAAATAGATAGGTTGTTGATTGATTGGCTTGAAACCATAATGTGATAGCCTTTAGGATTCTATAGAAACTTTCAGAATTGAATTCAGGCATTTGACGTAAAAGGGGTTAGTTCAAGATATCAAAATCTAGAAGTGTATTGTAAAATTATCCAAAAATGGGGACTAGCAAATATTTTACCTCTCCTAGGATGCTATAGCAGAAGGTAGGTTGCTATTATGGGCCTGCTATAGAAATAATTATCCCGCTATAGCGGAAGTCAAAGTTAGTCAGTCCTACCATAGCAGGCAGATCTATTATAGCAAGGATGCTAAAATGGGCTATATGCACAGTTAAATGCAGTTTTAGACTTAAAATGTATTTTTCGTTGCAAACTTATTCAATACTAGGAAAGGGGGATTTAGGGGGAAATTCATCTGTTTCCACCCAAATTCCTTCACTTAGGTAAGTTAATCCACCTATTTAACTAGTTTTTTTATGATTAATCCTTAGATTCACTAGGTTTTGATTATGGTCGAAGAATTAATTTGACTTAATTGATTTTCTAGTGTAAAGTAGTTAAAATAAGGTGTAATCCTTGTGTTGCGGTTGAGGGTGGATGGGCTTTAATAACATGGTTAGAATTAATTCTTGAAAAAATGAATTTGATAGAATTAAAGTGGAATGAAGGTAGAAAAGCCCTAGAATAAGAAATAATTGTTATTTTCACCTTGGGATTATGTGATTGGTTTATAATCCTTGAAACTATTAGAGCACTGTTAGATTAGTATTTATATAATTGTTTTAGACCACAATTCGAGGTTGTAAGAAAAGGCAAGGCTCAAGTTCATTAAAGCATTGCAAGGCTTAGATTGAGGTAGGTGATAGTTGAATTGTAGTTAAAGGCTCAATTTGATTTATGCATGCATGTTAACTGCCTATTAATATACTTGTTGCAATGCATGTTATTGCATGCATACTTGTTGGATAAATTTACAAGTTGTTTGATCACCGGAAATGAGATTATGTAAAAGGGTTTGTCTTAAAGTGAAAGTGTGGTTAAATTATTTTATATTGTGATTGTACATGTTATGACATGGATTGATATTGTGAGATGAACTATTAAAGGTCATCATCACAAAATTAGTTGATATTAGGGAGTATAAGGATGGGAACATTAAAATAAGGATGATATAATATTTGTTTAGGATAAGGGTGAGAGATATTAGATGTCTGGGTTACTAGTACATAAACTAAGCTAGTATTCTAAGGTCATGGATAGTGGGCATTTATAATAGTTAAAACATGTGTATACATGATATTGGAGAGTTTGATAGTTCTGTGAATAGACCAGATGTAAGGACTTGAATTGTGAATCTTTCTTTTTATAAGATTTAACCATTTTTTCCTTCTTTGTAGTTTCTATATGTTGATTTTGGAGTATGAAAATAGTTGGCACGGTTTCCATTGTGATCAAGAATGATTTTGGAGAGTTTGTGGTTTTCGAGGTTTTAAAATTCATATAATTGTCTTTGGTTGACCTTTGTTGTTCTGAGTGTGGGATGGTAATTTGGATAGTTCAATCAAATTCTGAATGTCAAATATCAGTTAATATTATGGTTAGATTAGGTTTAGAACATTTATTTGCATTTTTATCCTTTATTAGAAAATAGTGAAAAAGGGGTCCTGGGGATAAATTTATTGAAAAAAATCTTTTTTTAAGAATCCTACGTCATCATTGTGTCAAGAACATCAAAAATAACCTAGTGGCATAGTTCATTTGTGATCACGAGATTCCAAATGGGGTCGATGGACAACTTTGCAACTTAACAAAGTTATTGATGCAGCCGCTTTAGCGGCAAAAGGACCTCTTTAGTGGCAAAAAGACCGCGTTAGCGGAAATGCACCACTTTAGGAGTTAATTGACCAATCGCCTACTGCTAAAGCGGGAACTCTACCACTTTAGCTGGTGCCGATTTAGTGAAAAGGAACCGCTTTAGCTATCACTCATCACTTAAGCGATGGCCTCTTTAGCAGTCATTTAGCCTCTTAAGCGTCCAATGCTATTTTTATATATATAGCTTATTTTTGCATTTCTCCTCCACTTTTGGACCTTTTGAGCTTTGTTTTGGACAATTCTTAAGGATTTCTTCACCATTTGAGCTTGTGTAAGATCCAAAACTCTAGTCCCATTATTTTACATCGACCGTGTCATTAAAAACAACTTTAATCATGATTTTGAAATGGAATTTTGGGATTTTTATTAGTAAAGTTTAAAAATGGGGTTTCTTCATTTTGGACCTCGTTTTTAATCCATTTTGCATGGGTTTTAAACTATAGACTCCTTTAACCTTGGTAAACGTATTTCTAAAATAAATTATTGATTTTTATTTTTGAACTTTTTTTTCGAACTTATTTTGGACCCGGCTCAAATATAAAAAATATGAGTATCATTAGCTTTTTTTTAATGTGCAGATGCTATATTTGAATATTGTAGTTGATTTTGAGACTATTTAAAATGGGAAAGATTCGTGTTGAAGCACTTTAGGCTTGAGTGTCATTGTTTCAACGTAGGTTATGGATTAGCTTCTTTTAAATTGAGTTGGGTAGTTAATAAATAAGTAAAGCATGCTATGGGTTGTGGATAATAAGTATGGGGTTTATATTTTGAGATTATTATTAATGTTGTGTGCCCTATTGGAGGCTTATATTCTACTATTGTTGACTTGTGATATCTAATATTGTGTCTTGCCCGTGGGGGGGGGGGGGGTTGTTTGATATCATTGGCATTATCTAGGCATTTAAATGTCTTTATTCTAAATAAAATGCGCCTACACGGGATTGAATTGTTATTATAGTCCTTATCAAGAATTTGTTCCTTTATCATGATAGAAATACCCGAGTTTGCAGTTGATATGACACTTATGATATCTTGTATGCATATATATTATTATGGTACCTAATTAGAGTTGATAATCATGAATTGTAAAATATTGAGTTGATTTTTGGGTCATTTATATACATGTTTAACGGATTGGATAACTTCATACCGATTTTATTGTGAGCATTACATCCTTATTACATACATATACATTTGTGAGATACTGATACCATTGTAAAACACTATTATTGAAAAAATTAAGACATTTTATAAAAAAAACTTCGTGAATTGGAGCTGCAGTGGTTGATTGAGCTTTTAGATGTGAGATATAGTATATAGGTTGAGAACCTCCATTGGTTCGGTTAGGTGTATACAAAAATTCATGCGATGACTTTACCTATTCATCCCATCCTTATTGCACTGCATATGCATCTCTTATTATTTCTTTAGTTTTCCTTGATTGTATTTAGTTATATTATATCCTTTATGTATATCTGTGTTGTTTTTGTTTATGTGTATATATTTGAACAGTTAGCGGAGACAGTGTGAGCTACCGTTTGGGACTTTTCTGCTTGCATTAATGTGTTCATAGTTTTCTTTACCTATCTTATTTTTACTTTGCTCATAATATCTATTGATTACAAGTGGATTGTACTCACACCTACGATGATCTTTTAGTGCAAATCCCAGTTCGAGTACCACAAATGACGTTAAGATTTCGGGCAGAGTTTGATTAGATTTGAGGTACTGAATCATTCTAGTGTTCAGGGTGGATTCTAGTTATCATACTATCTTTTACCTTGTCTTTACTTTGGATCAGAGGTAGATGTTTTGTCACGATCCAAAATCCAAGGGTCATGCTGGCACTCGTCACGACAAACCTTGACGAGTAAGCCTATCACCCAAACTGACACTCTAAAGGGGAAACAGATAGAAATACCCCCAGGGTAAGGCTCCTAGAACGAAACCAAGACATAAAAGTATAATAAATGTGGAAATAATATAATCAACCAAACAACCATAACTCCTAAAACCTAATTCAACAGTATAAGAACGTATCTAGTACAACTCAAATCCAAAGGAAATACATAATATATCCAAATACAAGAGAAACTTTGTCTCTGAAAGAAAAGTAAAGACATAGTCTATAAGAATGGTAGTATAATACATTCGACACCTAAAAGTCAACCACTACCTTGAAAGTACTAAATATCGTCTGAATCAACCAAGTTGGGGTGCACTCGTACTAGGACCTACACCAATAGAGCGCAGTAGGCGTTAGTACGATCCACTTGTACTTAGTAGGTATCATAGGCCAACCGAGCAAAATAGATAGTATAATATACAAAATACACATAAAGGGAAAATCACCTACAATCAGAAAATGTCCCACAACGGCAGCCCACGTTGCTTGCACTAACAGTTCTACTATATATATGTATATATGCATATACATATACATATATATATATATATGTATATATATACATACATATATTTATTTTTTATATTACAGAAACACTACAAGGTAGAACACAAGATTAGATTATAATCCACACAAGTAGAAACAAGGATGATCATGTATATAAAAGAATGCCAAGTACAAATAACAGAAGATAGAGAAAATAGGCATATGACAAGTCAATATGGTAGTTCAATCACAACATAAATGAAATAGAAAGTATAAGATGGCAATGATGATAATGATGTTACACGAGGTTGTCGCACGACCTCCATATACACCCACGGAGGCAAGACTCCTGACGTGGGACCCATGGGAGTTTCGTAAACCCATATACAATCCATATACATATACCTATCCATATCCATATCTTCTCTCTAGCATATCCCTCCAGGGGTTATATAAGATGTCACATTTATTGTCATAAAAAAGTGTTTCCAGTGTTTCCCAAATGTTACCATAGTGGTACCAATTTAATGTTGGGTGTATTTATGCACTCTAGCATTGCTATTCTAGCCTATTTAGCTTTGTTTTGAGGATAATTCATATTCTTTATGTGTGATATTGATATAAATAAGCATATAAGTTTTCACGTATGTGATTACAATGTTTAAAAGTGTTTTCAAACAAGTGTGGGTTTAAATAAATCATTTAGAGTAGAGACAAGAAAACTAGTTTACTAGCTTGAGCTAGGTGATGTTCTAGTCTATCGTGTTGGATTCTAATGTGTCAAATTAGTTTCCAAGGTCATTATTGTGTATTTTTAAGAGGAACAACTTGTTTAGAGTGTGCAGAGTTCAATTGAAATAAGCTAAGAGTCAATAGTAAGTGTAAGCGAAAGTGGTCGAGACTAATACTTCATTTGAGTTTCTAGCTTATAGCTCTTGACGTTGTGTTATGTTGAACTGTAATGTTGGTGTTTGATGTTGTAGGATGCTTGAATAGTTAAGTTTTATGATATTTTGATATTGAACAAGCTATAATTAAAGGCAAAATAACACCACAGGGGAAGGATGGACGATGGACACTTAGACAAAATTTTGGAAGCAAATTCCAGTGAGGGCATGAAGATGATCCCACGTCGCCTCCCTTAGACTGGTGCTATAGAGCCCACGCTGCCTTCCTTAGAACGGTTCTATAGAGCCTGCATCAACTTTGTTAAAGTAGAGGTACAGAGACTACGCTGCTCGCTATATCCTGGGGGTACAAGCCCTGCATCTTATTCCACACGGTCAAATTTGCCTCTACTATAAATACACGACATTAACACATTGTTACATACTTTATGACATCTTGGAAAATTATAGGAGGCTGTTGCAACTCATTTTTTAGGTTTTATATTCTTTAATTTAGTTCTTTAATAGTTTTAGTCACGTATTCAAGAATCTTGATTATGTTTATGACTATCAGTGGCTAAAAACTCCCTTTCTAGGGTTAAAACCAAGAACATGACTACTATCATTTTGAATTAACTTTGTTTGAATTGCTTATCATTATTGGTTGGTATATTATTCTTGTTTTAATTATTTTAAGGATTCACGACCCTTAGAATACATATATTGTCGACCTTTTGATCTTGAGAGAGGGAATAGGAAGATAGAACGTGGGGATGAACAAAGTATGGTTTTTGTTCTTTTATAAAATAAAGAATTCGAATTAGCATCTAGGACAGGGATGTATCTAGAAGCCTTAATTGATTCACACGTAGGATGATAGTGTCTATCACTTAATTGGATTATTACATTCCCACTCAACGATGTAGTTGTAATGTCCAAGTTAGGTAGACGATTAGAGGTCAGGAGACCATGATCATGCAATAAACCCAATGAATCAACAACCAAGATAAGCGATTTAATGAATGAAGCTCAATAACATAGTACGATTGTTTGAAGTTCTTTAACTTTGGGCTTTTCTCTATTGATTGTCTCAAGTCTTTTACTTTACGCACTATTTACTTTATTTTTAGTTTACAACCTTCAAACTCTCTCTTGGTTATGCTTTGAACTAGATTAATCTAAATTGTGAAATGAAATCAAATAGTTGTTAGAACAAGTCTCCGTGGAATCGATATTCGGCTTTCTTAAATGCCACTATATTACTTGGTAGACCATGTACACTTGCGTGTGTACTTGGGCACTGTCATAATTATTTCATGAATGAGTATGATATGAGGATGAGATGGTCACAGCCAATCACAATGAATATTTCCACAACCAACCACAAGATATACTTCCACATCTAGCTATAATGGCATATTCCACAACCATGTGAGCCAATAACCGCTCGTTATTTTCACCATCCATGAATTTCCACATGATTCATATGCCAACAAAGTATGAATATGTCATAATACATCAAAGTACCACAATAGGCATTTCCAGAAACACAATACAACTATCCACATGTATTCAAGGCTATCAATATCACATAAAACCCCACATGGTCACACATACCACATACCATCTTAAATTCAACAATTACATCATATATAGTACCCTGCACATACACAATACATAGATATACATTATTCATGATTAGTTCCCACCCTTAACATGCATTTTGGTATATAAATTAACTACCTAACCCAGCCTAAAGAATTAAGCCATAACATACCCCAATGTCTAAACCAGTCCGCAATATATTGATCTTGAAGTTCTACTCGCAAATGATCCCAAAATCAACTAAGACCAAGAAATATAGAATCTACACGTCAAAACTAAGCCAACGATACTAATATTGCCTATTTTTCGTTTGAGGTTAAAATGGATCCCTAAAATGGGTTTTCAAAAAAGAAGGGAAAATTAGGATTTTATTTCAAAAACGTGTTTCCCATGCTCTTAGGAACTTATAGTTTAAAACCCAAGTCAAATCGAGTTAAAAATGAGGTTCAAATTAAAGAAAATCCATTATTAGACTTTATCGGGTAAACCCTTTAAAATCCGCTTTAAATCTAAGAAACAAAGTTGTTTTGAAGGTTAAATTGAGGAAAAATAAATAATTACAGGATTAGAAACATTATACAACTGAAAAGGAGTGAAATTATGGGATAAATCAATTAATAGTGTTTTGGGGGTTTTGAACAATGAATCAGGAATTTGAATAAGAAAAGGGTGAATTCATACCTTAAATCCATAAGACAATCGAGAAATGGATGTTAATCTAGCTTCCCAAGCACCCACAATCTTCACTTTTAAGCTCTCACACCATTTTATGGTTATCTCTCAAGAGGCATGGTAAAAAATGAGCAAAAGGGTGGCCTAAGGGGCCTTTTAATACCTTTCCTAGGTCATCGAATCTTCCTATCGCACAACCAAGTGTATGATCGCACACAAGGCTACAGGAGGAGATGTTGTGATTGTAACACTCCCTCTGTGCGACCGCACTATCCTCTGCACAAGAGGTGCGATTGAGGCCCACACCAAATATCAGCTGAAACTTGGAATTTTTCCAAGTTTCCACCAGACCTTGGGATTTATTTGGAATTTGATTTACGCAATCGAACTATGAAACCACACTAAATTCAACGCCCCGGACTCAATGGAGAAGATTTTTGAAAAGATGTTGTTTTTGAAAAGTTGACCCCCAAACTAGAAATCCCAATTTCCAAACCAAGGGTCGAAAAGAGTTTAAAAGTCGTAAACCAGACCAAACATGTTACCACCCTAAAATTGATGTTACGAATCTTCTGACACAGTCCATTCAGTAATTCACCACACGGATCACAAGATAACTATATAAGCGTATAATTAGACTCTCAAAGCCATCAAAAAGTACAATATTGTACAAATGGCACCAATGTATCGAGAACCATGCCAATCACCCCCAAACCTTAAAAATATAATAATACAACTATGGGTAGTGTATAATAGTCAAATCATACAAAAACACATCTTTCCATATTTCATCAAATTTTTTTGTATTTATATCATCCTCGAACTAAGGCAAAGAAATACCCGAATCAACTAGGAACTGGGGATAAGAACTATGGAATCACACTTGACCTGCAAAGTAGCCTCATCTACAGTTCAATGTCGCTACTGAACCTTAACCACAGGGAGAAATCATTAGTGTAACCGCCTAACATCCCTAGCCAAAATGGAGATCGGCTCCTCAACAAAAGACAACTGCTCATCTAACTAAACTAACTCCCAACAAATAATATGAGATTCATAAGAAATGTAATGGCAAAGTATAAAAATAGAAAAGATGGATGAATAGCTGACAAATCTGGGGGCAAAGTCAACTCATAGGCCACAGCACCAACAGTTCAAAGAATCTCAAATGGACTTATATAGTTGGGTCTAAGCTTGCCCCTCCTTCCAAACCTTATCACGCCCTTCTTGGGTGAAACTTGAAGAAAACATGGTCACCTTCACCAAATATCAAGGCACAAAGTCTACAATCTGCAGAGCCACTCGAAGGCTATCTTGACTGACTCGAACCCTATCCAAAGACTCATAAAGCTAGTCTGTACCTTGAGGTCTAACCTTAAAAACATCAAACCATCAACTGGAGAGTGACAATGCCTACCATATAATACCTCAAAAGGAGCCATGTCGATGCTAGAATGGTAGTTACTATTATAAGTAAACTCTTCTAGATCTAAATGTTGCTCCCACTTGCCCCCAAAATCCATCACATATGTGCGAAGCATATTCTCTAAAACCTGGATAATCTTCTCTAACTGACCATTAGTATAGGGGTAAAATATTGTGATAAGATCAACTCGAGTGCCCAACTCATCTTGAATAGTCTTCTAAAATTAGGATGTGAACACAGAGCCTCAGTATGAAATAATAGACATGGGCATACCATGTAGTCGCTCAATTTCTCTAATATAGATACGGGCTAATCTCTTGGTATAGAAGGAAACCTTGACTAGAATAAAATGAGCCGACTTGGTCAATCGATCCATGATGACCCAAATGCTATCAAAACCATGCAAAGTGTGAGGTAAACCAGTCATAAAGTCCATGGTGATCCATTCCCATTTCCCCTCGATAATGGGTAACCTTTGAAGAAATCCACCATATCTCATATGCTCGACCTTTACCTGCTGACAACAAAGGCAATGAGCCATAAAGTCTGCTACATCCTTCCTCATACCACCCCACCAATAATGCTGCCTTAAATCATGATACATCTTAGTCAATTCTAGATGGATAAAATACCTGGAACAATGGGCCTCCACCAAGATCAACCTAATCAAGTCACCCACTCTCGACACACAAACTCGGCCCTCAATCCTCAAAAAAAAATCTAAATCAAGTGAGGTTTCCTTAGCCTCTCCTCTCAACACCTTATCTCAAATTGATTTAAGACCCACATCATCAAACTAACGAGCTCAAATTTGATCCATCAAAGAATACCAATCCTCCATAAATGGCAAAACACTCCCAGGTGTCAAAATATCAAGCCTAACCATCTGGTTAGCTAAAGACTGAACCTCCAAGGCCAAAGGACTCTCCTAGGTCAAAATATGCGCCAAGCTAACTTTCGATCAAGGCATCTGCAACCATATTAGATTTGCCCGAATGATAGAGAATAGTCAAGTCATAACCCTTGAGAGACTCAAGCCAACAAAGATGCCTTATATTAAGATCTCACTGGGTAAAGAAGTACTGAAGATTATGATGATCTGAAAAAATCTCACAATGGAATCCATATAGATACTACCTCTACAACTCTAAAGCAAACATAACTATGCACAACTCCAAATCATGGGTATGGAAATTCCTGTCATGGGGCTTCAAATGACAAGAAGCATAAGCAATTACCTACCCTCCTACACCAGCACAACACTGAAACCAATATTTGAAGCCTCACAAAACATGATGAGACCCACGCCTTTCTTAGGCAAAGTTAAGATAGGAGCTGAAGTCAATAAATCCTTCAGCTTTTGAAATCTCATCTGACAAGCATCGGATCACTAAAAGTAAAACTTATTTTGAGTCAACTTAGTCAAATGAGCGACAATAAATGAGAAACCCTTAATAAAACGCTGATAATAACATACCAACTCAACAAAACTCTGAATCTCGATAGGTAAAGTCAAACTAGCACAATCATGAACCATTGAAATCTTGATTGGATCAACCTTAATACTATCCTTAGTCACCATATGACCCAAGAAAGAAATATCCTCCAACCAAAACTCACACTCGGAGAACTTGGTATACAAATTTTCATCACTTAATCTCTGAAGAACAATCTGCAAATGCTCCTCATGTTCAGCCTTACTCTTAGAATAAACCAAGATATAATCTATAAATACAATAACAAAAAAGTTGAGAAACAGTCAAAATACCCAGTTCATCAACTCCATGAATGTGGCCGAGGCATTGGTCAACCCAAAAGACATTACCAAGAACTCATAATGCCTATATCGAGTTGGAAAAGCTATCTTCAGAATATCCAAAGCTTTAATTCTCAACAGCTGATAATAAAATCTCAAATCATTCTTTGAAAACACAACAACACCTTGAAGCTAATAAAATAAATCATCAATATGAGGAAGAGGATACATATTCTTAACCTTTATCTTATTCAACTGTTGATAATCAATACATATACGTATAGGCTTACCCTTTTTCTTCACAAATAAGACAACGCACCCCAAGGTGATACACTAGGTCGGATAAATCTTTTATCTACTCTGCTTGCACTAACAGTTCTACTATATATATATCACATATATTAAAACAACATGACAAGGTAGAACACAAGTTTACACATAATCTAAACGAGTAGAACTAAGGAAGAACATAAAAATACAAGAATTCCAAGAACAAATAATAGAAAATAGATCAAATAGGCATATGACAAGTCAATATGGTAATTCAATCACACATAACATAATATAACAGGTGCAATGTATAATATGGTAATGATGATGATGATGAAAGATGATGATGTTGCATGAGGTTATCGCACAACTTTTGTATACGCCCACAGAGGCAAGCCACTTAATATGGGACCCAAGGGGATTCATTAACCTATATACAATCCATACACATATCCATATCTCCTCCCCGACATATTCCTCAGGGAGGGTTTATAAGATGTCATATTTTCTATCATAAAAAGGTATTGTTAGTGTTTTCTAGATGTTACCATAGTGGTACTAATTGTTTCATGAATGAGTATGATATGCAGATAAGATGCACACAACTAATCATAATGAATATTTCCAAAACTAACCATAAGATGTACTTCCACCACCAGCCACAATGATATATTCCAAAACCACGTGAGCCAATAACTACTCAGTATTTTCACCATCCATGAATTTACACATAATTCATATGCCAACAAAGTATGAATATGTCACAATACATCAAAGTACCATAATAGGTATTTCTAGCAACATAATACAATTATCCACATGTATTCAAGGCTATCAATGTCATATAATACCCCACATGGTCACATTTATCACATCATTCCAAATTTAATAATTGCATCACATATAGGCCCCTATATGAGAACAACACATAGATAAACATTATTCATGATTAGTTCCTGCCCTTAACATACACTTTGGTATACAAATTAACTATCCAGCCCAGTCTAAAGAGTTAAGTCATAACCTACCTTAATATTGAAACTAGTCTGCAATACTTTGATCTTGAAGTCTTAATCCTCATAAAAGATCCCAAATCAACTAAGACCATGAAATATAGAATCTGCTCATCAAAACTAAGCCAATAATACTCATATTTCCTATTTTTGTTTGGGGTCAAAACAGACCCCTGAAATGGGTTTTCAAAAAAGAATGGAAAAATTGAAACTTCATTTTAATAATGTGTTTCCCATGATTTTAGGAACTTATAGTTTAAAACTAAAGTCAAATTAAATGAAAATGAGGTTCAAAATAAAGAAAATCCATTTTTTGACTTTACTGGGTAAAATCTTTGAAATTCACTTTAAATCAAAAAATTGAAGTTGTTTTGAAGGTTAAATCAAGGAAAACAAGAAATAATAGGATTAGAAAAATTATACAAGTGAAAAGGAGTGAAATTTGGCAATAAATCTAGTAATAAGATTTTTGGAGTTTTAAACAACGAATCATGAATTTGACTAAGAAAATGGTGAATTCATACCTTAAATTCATAAGAGAATTGAGAAATTAATGGTAATATAGCTTTCCAAGCACCCATAAGCTTCACTTTTAAGCTCTCACACTATTTTAGGGTTTATCTCTTAAGAGGCAAGGTGAAAAATGAGCAAAAACGCGAACTAAGGGGTCTTTTAATACCCTTTCTAGGTCATCACATCTTGCTATCGGACAAACAAGTATGGAATCACAGATAGGGATACAGGAGGAGATGTTACAATTGTAACACTCCCTATGTGTGATTTCACTACTCTCTGCACAAGAGGTGTAATCACGATCCACACCAGATATCATCTAAAACTTTGAATTTTGCCAAGTTTTTGCCAAGGCCTCGAGATTTATTTGGAATCCGATTTACACAAAAGAAATATGTAACCATACTAAATTTGATGATCTTTCCTCAATGGAGATATCATATTTTGAAAAGATTTCATTTTCACAAAGTTGACCCCCAAAACCCGAAATCCCAATTTACAAATTGAGGATCAAAAAGAGATTTCAAAGCCATAAAATTAGAGCAAATATCTTACCACCCTAAAATCAATGTTCCAAATTTTTTGGTACTGTCCGTTCAGTCATTCATCAGATGGATCATAAGATAATGACATAAGTCCATAATAAGTCTCTCAAAGCCATCAAAAACCACAATATCGCACAAAAGGCACCAAAATGCATCAGGAACCATAGAAATCACCCTTGCACCCCACAAATACCACAATCAACTATGGGGAGGGGCAAAATAGCCAAATCATACAAAAACACATATTTCATTAAATTTTTAGGTTGTTACAATTGTATTTCAGTTCGGATATTATACTTAGATTCTTACATTACGACACTAGATTTTGGGTGATTTGTGTTATTTTCTTTTGACTCATGCTTAATTTATATTTTGCATTGGCCTGGCTTCGTTCTAGAAGTCTCATATTTCTATTTTCATTACTTGTTGTTTTTTCTTTCCTTTTAGGTAATTGGCTTACTTGTCATGGTTGGGCCATGACAAGTGCCATCATGACCTTATTTTTAGTTCATGACACCATATTATATTATGTTTTATTGTTTTGATTCCTTGAGTAGACCGATTTATATTGTTATTGTTATTTATTTCCCTAAGTGATCTAGACTATTTATATACTTGATTTGATTTGATATTATTGAAGTGCAATAAGAGAGGTAATTATGACAAGTTGAATTAGCATTTATGAGTTAGTTTTTGACTGGGCTGCACATCCATACTTATTATAGGCCTTTTAGTTTACTTGATTAATTATTGAGAAAAGACTAAGTAAAGGTGTAATTGCTAAGTGGTACATGGTTGCTCTTATTTATAATTATTCACTATGTGTTCATAGTTATTAATTTGAGTCGTCCTATGACCCTACCTGTATATAGTGGCTTTGTACTAATACTACTTGTTCGTCCTATGACCCTACCTGTATATAGTGGCTTTGTACTAATACTACTTGTGCTCTTCTTTTTTAGTACAGAGCATATTCCACTAGATTAGATGAGATGTCAGTTATAGATAGTAAATGATTATGACTGAAGGGTGAGATCGATTTTTAAGCAGCCATGGATCATCTTACATTATGCTTTTGTCTATTTGTTTTAGACATAGACAGTTTAGTTGTTCTAGTTTTTTGGGATGTACCCAAAGGTTGTTTTATGTAGATGTTTTGGATGAATAAATTTTAGTTTCTAGGGACATTTTAGAAATTTAGCTTATCCTACATAGCTTCATTTTTAGAACTATTCGAATTATTATTTTATAATAGATTTGTTTTGTCTTGCATAAAATTGATTATGTGTTACTGTTGAGTACATAGGTTAGATGGATCTCCCACTAGAGTGTTAGTGTGGGTACCACTCATAATGGTGGTTTGATTGTGATAAAATTGGTATCAGAGCTCTAGATTCATTGATTTCATCATACCAAAATGAGACTAGTAGAGTGTATGGTGTAGTATGGAGGTGTCTGTACTTTTCTTTGAGAGACTATGGTACTTTAAGTAAATATCACAATCTTTCTTCTTTTGTGGTGTAACTTGATTCCAATTGGTATTTGGGGATCCAAATTGGCATCCAACCTTTTCACTATTTTTTCACAGATGGAGAATACGTTAGCTAATAAAGCTAGAGAAATAACTCCCACACCAATAATTCTACTTATATAACCACCAACAGAGGTAGAGAATGAGGTACAGAGAGGGAAAGTAGAGCAACACCAACTAGGTATGGATCTCGAGTTGTAGCTAATCAAATTTGATAAAGATCTAAGACACTTCTACCACATGAAGATCATCATGATGAGGTTATGAATGAGGACGTTCTGGAATAAGAAGAGGCAATAGCATTTTAGAGAGGTGCAAATCTTCCTCAAATGATATTTGGATGATTCAGTATGTGCTTTTTTGAGTGGGATAATAGGTAATGGAGCCACACCTACTATGATTACTCACCAATATTTGGGGATGAAATATGCTTCTACAATGGCCTCTAGAATTGATGAGTATTTTGGGATAAAAGCTTTCTCTTGCCTAAATTTACGTCTTATTAGGACTGGGAATAAGCATGGGATATTGAATAATTTTTTGAAGATGAAGCCTTCTACATTTGCTGGTTCTTATACAAAGGATGCTTTTGAATTTATTATTGACTATTATGTGAGGATACATGAGATAGGCATTGTGGAGTAACATGGTGTATAATTTGGGACCTTTCAACAATAGGGTGATGTTAAATAGTGGTAAAGGTCTTATATGGAATATCAATCTCCAGCTTTACCTCCATTAATATGGACTCAGTTCTATATCAAATTATTAGATAAGTATGTGCCACACACCTAGTATGATAAAAAATAGAATATTTTTTTATCCTTTGAGTATAACAAAATATCAGTTATAGCCTATAAGGCTAAGTTTCATGCCTTGTCTACATATGCTACTCAAATGGTTGGTAGTGAAAAGGGAAAGTATTGGCCTCTTTGTGAAAGGTTTGAATGCTAACTTGCAGGTTATGGTATTGTAGATAACTTTATCAAAGAAGACTCATGGTGATGTCTTTGACTTTGTAAAGACATTGAAAGGAGTCAAACAAGTTCGGCATGCCAATATGGTAGTGAAGAAATCCTAAAATGTGTCTAACTCTAGTGGATCTTACTTCAGTGTCCATGGTCATCAAGGCTACATAGCACGTCTAATATAACCAGCTCTACCAGTATTTACATGGGGTTTTTTAGAAACCACTCAACAGACTTCAGTTGTGGAAAGCCAAGAGTTTTCATATTTTTCTTCTAGTTGGCCTTCATTGGATCAAGCTTTCTCGTGTCATTATTAGGCAGCTCAAGAGGAATTTTCCTAATGATAGGCAGGCAAATTTTTAGGGTAATCAATAGTCCAGAGCTATGGTTCAGATGGTAGATGTGGCAATGAAAATGGTATAGTTATTCCTTTCAAGGAAAATCCAAGGTAGAGGCTTCTGATGCAGTTATTATAGGTACTATTCTCATATGTGACCAAATCGCTATAGTCTTTTTTGATATAGGCTCCATTTATTCATATGTTTTTGTTAAATTTGCCTTGAGTTTAGACATGATTTGTGATATTCTTAACTCCCATGTATATATATCTACTCTATTAGGAGACCATATGGTAGTGACTCAAGTGTATCATGCTTGCTCTATAATATTTATGGGCTTTAAAACTTAGGTAGATTTGGTGATTTTGGACATGCTTGATTTGATATTATCCTGGGTATGACTTGGTTGTCTTGGTATCATGTTGTATTAAATTATAATGCTAAGATTGTGACCTTAGACATGCCGAAAGTGGATAATTTATAATGTGAAGGTGTTTGTAAATTTAGTCCTATGAAAATAATTTTCATTATTCTAGCTAAGAAGTTAGTGAGAAAAGGGTGTTCAACCTTTTTGGCATATCCTTGGGACACTGGTGTAGAGGTCCCTCATATAGAGTCAAAACATATAGTGTCTAAAATTTAGGAGGTATCTCCCATTGACTTGCCTGGTATACCTCCAAGTTGGGACCATGACTTTTTTATTAAGTTGGAGTTGGGAACTTTCCTATCTCTATTCCTCCCTATAGGATGACTCCAATTGAGTCAACATATCTTAATACTCAGTTATTAGAGTTTCCTTATAAGGGATTCAGTCATCCTAGTACTTCACCTTGGGGTGCTCTAGTGTTTTTTGTTAAGAAAAAGAATGGGATCATAAGAATGTGTATGATAGTTCAATATGGTATCTGTCCAAAATAAGTACCTTTTGCCTAGAATATATGATTTATTTGACCAGTTTCAGGGTGCTTCAGTGTTTTTCGAAATTGATTTGAGGTTAGGGTATTACCAGTTGAAGATGCGGCCTGAGGATATTCCCAAAAAAAAATTTATAGCTCAGTATAAGTATTAATAATTCTTAGTGATGTCCTTTGGGTTGACTAATATAGTGATACAATTCATGATTTTGATGAATGGTATATTTAAATCCTTCTTTTATTCATTTGTTATTATATTTATTAATGATATTTTGGTTTACTCTAAGAGTAAGACAAGCATGTCGGGCATTTGCTTATAGTCATAGGTATTTTGAAGAAAAAGAAACTTTATGCTAAGTTATCTCTAAGTATGAATTTTAGATGTCTCCATTTCCTTTGTGGGGCATGTGGTTTCTAAAATATGGTGATGGTGGATCCCCAAAAGATTGAGGTTGTTAAGAGTTGGGTTAGGCCTAGATCTATGACTGAAGTTTAGAGTTTTATGGGTCTTGCTAGTTATTACAAGAGATTTGTCAAGAACTTTTATCCCACTGCTACTAACTTGACATGACTGAAACAGAAGGAGGTACCTTTGATTGGTCTGACAAGTGTGAAGAGAGCTTCTAAAACCTTAAGTCTTTTTTTAACACAACTCTTATCCTTGTTTTGTCAATTTAAGGTAAATATTTTATAGTATTTTGTGATGCTTCAAGTATTTGTGCTTGGGTGTTGTGTTGATTCATTACACCACTTCGTGCCACGACTTGTTCTAGAAATAGGTATGAGGACCAGGTCTTAAACTTGGCATCCTTCAAATGTTCATAGTTCCTTCTGCATTACTTTGTACTTGCCAACATCTTTCAGAATCTTTTACACCTTTGTGCGCTCATTTTTGGAATAGGAATGCTGAAAAAAACAGGAGACTTCTGACTTAGGCTCTTGTTTGCACTCTAGCCATCAAATTAGAATGTCCAGAGGGATGAGAAGATAGGTGCTTTCAATTTGATCTTCTGAGATGAATTCCACTGGGATCAAGTCCTTGTGAAATTTTGACTAGATACTTCTTGAGGTTCTTCTTGGACCACCATCACTGTCATCACTCCTGACTACATCAAATTTGTCATTGACCTTCATCTTCATCAACATCTTCTTTGTTTAGGAGAAGCCCATACATATATCTTTTCTTAATATTTTTTAACTTTTCCATATAAAATACCTCCACCAAGGAGTTTCTTAAGAGAGAGAATACAAATAGACCTTCCAATCATAGCCTTGAATAATTTCATTCAAGAAGGTAGTCCTGACTACAAACCCTTTCTCCTTCCTGCAAGCAAAATCATTTGTTAGGCTTGGGAACCTACTTGAGTTTGAGTTCCCAATAGAAGGATAGAGGTATGATTATATCCTTCTTTTATCATCTAGGCAATGATATCTTCTTATTATTTTTCAAAGATCTAAAGCCTTTGTGATAGGTATTTCCTTGTATGATATATCTATCATTGATCATTCTTGCTTTATTGCAACTTTGAGAGTGTTCCTTTACATTTCCATCTCTTCCACAGTGAGTGCACAGAGATTTATGGACTTTGTTTCTAACATCTTGAACAACTTTGCCTTGTGACCCAGATGACAAAGTTTTGTACTGATACACAAGGCCCTTACCAATATTAACTCCTTGACTAGTTAATTTAGAAAGGATTTGTAAGGATGAAGTCCATTATAGAGATATTTTGAGTTCTTCCCTCAGACGAGCCAGGTCCCTTTCTAACTTCTCATTCTTCTGAGAGAAGTCATGAGATGCCTTTGAGAATCCTCCAATTTTTCTTCAAGCTCAACCTGAAACTTTAATGCTTCTTTCTCCCCTTTACTCTCGGAAGCATATACTTTCTTCAGTTGACTTACCAAACTTAGATTTTAAAATTTCAACTTAGTAACCTGCTCTTTAATTTTATATATTTGTAGAGTTAAAGAAATTAACTCAAGCTCTTGACTTTTACTTTTTCTTCTAAAGCAATTTTTTTCTTAGTCATTTCACACATAGAATCAATCAGCACATTTGCAACCTTTTATATCTTTCTAGCAGAATAGTTATCCAAGTTTTCTTTAAGATCAGAAAGTGTTACCTTATTTTATTTTTCATATTTAGTGTTCTACATAAAAGCAAACAAGGAATCAAAAGTCACTTCTCATCCACCACTGCAACCATGGAAATATCTGTAGACTTCTTCACTTTATCAGATTCACTAAAGGAGTCACCCCAACCAGCCAAGGCTTGTTTAACTGTAAAATTAGATGCAGCCTATCTTCTTGATTTTATAGGGACCTGGTCCCTGTTCTTTCCTTTATCATTTTCAAATTGAGATACTTCTGATAGTCCATTTTGTGCACTGGACAATCTTTAATAAAATGCTCAGGACTACCATATTTATGACATACCTCCATAGTGACTCCTTTTTTGCTACTACTTCCACTTCTTTGAAACTGAACTGACCACTTTTCTTTATGGCTTTAATAGTTTATTTTACCAATTAGGCAACATCAGTGTCTTCTTTTTGTGAATTTGTTCTTAAAGCTTTTAATGCAAGAGATTTTTCCCTTTTTGCTTCCTTTTTCTCTTCCCCTTGCTACTTCTTGAGTTCATGGATTTTCAGGTTGCTAATTAGTTCATCCATACTGAGGGTCTTTGGTTTTCATACCTCATTTATGGTATCCACTTCTCTTTCCTAGGACTTAGGTAGAACACCAAGAATCTTTCTCACTTGTTTATAAAAATTAATCGCTTCTCCCAAGCAGTGAAGCTCATTTGTGATAGAAATGAATTTTGTGAGCATATCTTGAATAGTTTCTCTTTATTTCATAGTGAAGATTTCATACTATGTAGTTAACATATTAAATTTTGAATCTTCACATCAGTGGTTCCTTCATGAGCTATTTTCAAGCAATCCCAAATTTCCTTAGCTGTTTGGCAAGCTGAAATCCTATTGTATTCATCTGGTCCTATACCACACATTAGAAGTTTCTTTTCCTTGTAGTTCATTTCAATTTCTTTCTATATTCATCATTGAAATCCCTCCTACTTTTGACAACCATTCTTGTAACATCTCTTCTTTGACTTCTCTCATAGGTACATAAGGACCATCAAGAATTATGTCCATTAGTTCACTATCCTCAGCGATAATGAAGTCAAACATTCTGGTTTTCTACCATCGATTATAACACCCATTAAATATAGGTGGCCTAGTAGTAGATTGCCCTTCTTACAGGTTAGGAGGAGCAGCCATGTGTAATACCCTGGAAAATTTTCTTCGTAAAGATTTCTTGAGAAACGTATCGAGTTCTACGCTTTAGAGCGATCCATAAATTTTTTGTGTAGTATTTCTAAGACGTTGACCTACCATTGCATAGAGTATCGAATAATCTTTCCAACGATATGTAGACCATAAAAAATAAACACTCGAGCGATGAGTTACGACTAATCCGATCGAACTACGACCATTCCGATCGAACTGTGAACATAAAACGTGCAGGAAAAAAAAGTACTCAGGCCTGACATATTCTTACTCCAACTTTAAATGATTATAACTCCTTGTACATAATGATCTGGGTGATCTACTATATATCAACGGAAAGCTCTACGAGTCCTCTTTCCAATGAAATTAGTTTCATCCAATTTTTCTATCGAAGCAAAAAGTTATGGTCGATCTACTTCAGCATATCAAAAGTGAATTTTTGTGTCAAATTCAAATGATCATAACTCCTTGTACACAATGATCTGGGTGAGATACTATATATCAACAGAAATATATGAGAGTCCTCTTTATAATGAAATTGGTTTCATCCAAGTTGGATATCGGAGTAAAATGTTATGGTTGATCTACTTTAGACTATCAAAACAGTCCACCAAAGGACAGATTCGAGAATTATTTAATTTTTAGAGGCGTTTTGGTCATTCCCCCTCACCCAAAATCCGTCCAAACCCTATATTAAAGCCTATTAGAAGCGTTATATGTTATATTTCATCAAATTCCCTCAAAAAGAAAACCCTAAGCTCCTACATCCAACTTCAAGAACCTCCAAAGTTCACCATCAATTCTACAAATTTATTCAAGATTCCTAGTTCCTAGTTCAAGAACTTCAAGAACCTCCAAAGTTCACTATTAATTCTGTAAATTTATTCAAGATTCCAAGTTCCTAGTTCAAGAACTCCAAGAACCATCATTCAAAGGCACGATTAACATCACAAAAATGAGTATCGATCTAAAGTTCATCATTCAAGGTATGTGGAGTTTTTCAACAAGAACTCTCTTTCGTTCTTGTGCCCAAAAGTAATTTTCTTTATAAAGGCATGATTTTTATTTGATTTTTACGAATTTGAAGCATGAACCCATATCTTATGATGATTATTATGAAATCTTGATGTTTATGATTTTGAAAGATGAATTTACATGTGTGGAGATATAAAGCATGAATCTTGAACGATATTTATTATGATTTTGATATTTGGGTCGTAAAACTCCATTGGAAATTGTGTTTTTTTTTATAAAGTGTGTGTTATAAGCATGTTGATATTGAATATTTGAGATATTTTGAATAATTTGACCTTTTGGTCGTGAATGAGTTATTGAACACACTGTGAAAAAAATCCACGATTTTATTGATTATGATAAAGGGGTAGCAAATTGGCTCCCAATGAAAATTGTTGAAGTGTTTATTGTGGATTTTCTTTAATGTGAGCCTGAGGCTGATTTAAATTTCTGAGCTAAGTCTGAGAGTAATCTATAGCACCGAGTGGGAGGTATAAAGTGACCTTACTTCCCTAGAACTATTTACCCCCGTAGGATGTGAGCCTGAGGCTGATTTATATAGTGATCACTAGTGTTTTTGAATAGATACTGGAAGTCCTACTCCGATGGCAAGGATAGGACGGCTCTCCTCAACGTGGGTTGTACGTTGGACTCCATGTGGCTCACATGGTTTATGTCGGGTATAGGATCTCCCAATGTGTGTGTGTACTCTTCTATCTGAGATGAAAACATATTTGCTTAAAAGGCTGAGTTTGAGAAAATCATTATTCTTTATAGATTTAAGGAATATATTCTAATGAGAATTGACATGAGATTTGATTGTTTTGATGATTTGAAATTGAGATGAAAGTGAATTGAGAACGTATTGTAATGACTCACTTGTTTTACTTTACATGTGTTATTCATCCATGATTTTGATGATTTAATTCGAGCTAAGTGAGTCATCTATATTAGCATGCATAATTTTATAAACTGTGATGATATTAAGATATTATTTTATATATGCATTGGACCCCCATATGCTCAGTATTTTTCTATGGTACTGACCTACATATTCGTATGTGGGCTACATTTTCTTGGAATGTAGGTACAAGGTATAGTTGTACCTTCAGATCTAGTCAGTTTGTGGTATCCAGTCAGTAGGTGATGAGTCCTTTTGATTTAAGGGCTTGGGTTAGTTATGCAGAGTTTATAGTGTTGTATTTTCTTTATTCAGTTGTATTGAGTTGGGATAGTCGAGAGTTATGACCTGGCTACCTACAGTCAGTACTAGTAGAGGCTTCATAGACAGTCAGTAAAAGTTAATGTATTTTATTTCAATTTTGGTTGTAAAGGCAGAATTATAATCCTGTAAAATTCCATTTTTGTATAGATCAAATTCAGAAAAGAGTTAATTTCTGCTGATTTATATGGATTTGTATTTTTATTCAATTGCCTTTGAGTTATGCCAGTAGAAGGGTTAGCTTGGGGTCACTTGTGACCTTAAACACCATGTGACGTCTCAGGACCCGATTTCGGGGTGTTACAAACTTGGTATCAGAACACAGAGTTCAAGTGTCCTAAGGTGTCTATGAAGTCGTGTCTAGTATATTCTTGCAGAACGGTACGGAGATGTCTGTACTTTTCTTCGAGAGGCTACAGGGCATTTAGTAAATGTTTCCCTTCTTTCAGGTCTAAGATCGTGCTATAAAAAGGTTCTCCAAGAAGCTTATATAGATCTCATCTTACTCTATTCTGGCCAACTCTGCCTCATTTTCAAGGTATCAGAAATAGTTAAGCTTAATTCTCCATAGATAGTTATGGGATTGTAAGAGAGCTAGAAAGTATCCATCAGTGCTTTTGAGTTCCAAAGATTGAAGTACTTTATTCATGTTCATAAAAGTCGTGAACTAATCCAAGGTTAGGGGTGCTTTCAGATTCCTCCTCAAAATCTACAATGTTAATCTATACTTCTCCCTCTACGTATTATTTTTGAGATAACATGATTTGCAAGCTCCAGTTCTTCCCCGGGTAATACTTCTATATTTTCTAGAAGAAATTTCAAAAGTTACACAAAGGGCTTAAGAGGAGCTCTCTAGTTTGTTAAGTTCCTTAAGTTGAAAGTTATGCCCTCATTCTTATGAGGTATTTAATTAAGACAGAGTAAGATGTATTCTTAGATCGTTGAATGTTGTGTGTCAAGTTTCTATCTCTTGTATTATGTAATCTTGTTATCATTATGTTTGAGAAAAATCAAAGTCTAGTGAAGCCGTATGGGGCTCTTTCGATTCACTAGCACAGCTGCTTTGTTATTCATCTCAAATTTTTTTTTTCAAAACTCATATTCAAAGCCTAGTGGCGCCGTGTGCGGCCTATTTCAATCCACTAGCAACTTGTAGTTCATCTTATTCCTTGTGCTGGCTGAAAATGTGGGATGTGGAGGTGTAGTAGTAAGAAGGATGGTAAGTGTGATTTGTTGAGCATAAGTATAGCGAAATCCCTTTTTACATGCAATTGGGTTAATAGGAAGTGATATAGTTTGTTCGAGGTATAAAATGGGTGTTGACGGTATTTATATGATAGAGAGTATAGGTTAGTGATGGAAGTACTCGGTGGGTAAGTGTTGTTAATCTAGGTGCTCTCCAGATTGCAAGAGGAAGTTAAGTTAAGACGTAAAGAGATATGAACTAAGTTAAGTTGTGTATAAAGGATAGATAGTAGTGACGGGTGAAAGAAGGATGTGTCAATGGATTGTGAATAAGATAAGCTATATGATTATGACAAATTATTATTGTTATGAAGTTTAAATGGGCTAGCATTTGTTGAGGATTGTTTTATAGTTTCTAAGTGAAAATTTCGTGCGAAAAGTTTTAAGTTATATTGTGTGCTAAAAGTTAAGTTTGAATAATTGGTGATAGTGAAGGTGACTGTGGCATTTCTTGATTAATGGTATTAGTTGTTAGGAAGTGATCTAGTAGGCTTGAATAGTGGATATAAGAGCCTAATGTTGGTTGATTCGTGATTAAGTTTGATGTTGTGTTTATGATGAGAAAGTTCACCTAAGATATTATGGGACTGCTTTAGTTTCGAGGATTAGTGTATGACTATAATGGTTGAGCTTCTTAGATGTGATTTTGATTCTTATGGTTTAGAAATATAAGTTTACAAGCGTGATTTTAATAAGAGATGACAGAGGTAGTGTGGTCCATTAAGGATGAGAAAAATTTGAGTTGAGCGTTAGACTCTAAGACTGAAATTCCGAAGTTGAGCTGAAAGCGTTGAAGCTCTAGATGGTGTATGCTTATTTTGAGCTAAGTGGTAATGTGAAGTAAGATTGAGATTAAGCTTTCATGTATATTGTGGTTAGTTGAAGTTTTAAGTGGTTATCTTGAGGTATTGTGGTGTACATGTTTCAGATTCTGGAAGCTAATTATGCTTCAATTTGTAAACTTCTACTAAACGATCTTTATTTTTCAAGTATTCCAGCTCAGTCAATCAGAATCGTATAGTGTACCTTCTCATTTATCATTCATCATGTTATCCAAGGATCTTAGGAATGAAATCATTTCCATACGGAGCATCTCAGTAGTTATGAGTATACCTCTGTTCGTGCGTCATGCATATGAGCTAATTCATAGGTGCCCCATGCACAGTCTTAGTGACCCTGTGAAATAAGTGTTGTAGAGGAACATAGAGTCCCAAGGGGGAGATACCCCATGACTTCTTAAAGATTCTGTATTTTAAACACATCTAGTTCATGCTCAAGTTCTCATTACGAGCCTTGAATTGGCTATTGTTGCATACGCATTCATACAGTCCAGAGTTAGTTCAGCTAGATATTTATGCATTAGATATGCAAGTTCAGTATGAGGACTAGGAAACTGTAATTCCAATCGTGCCAATATGTCTCAGATGTTCGCGTCCCTTAAGAAGGTTAGTTGATCAGTACTTTTATTCTATCAAGCGACATTCGAGGATGAATTTTTCCAAGGGGGAGGTAATGTAATACCCCAAAAAAATTTCTTCGTAAAGATTTCGTGAGAAACGTATCGAGTTATAATCTTTAGATTGATCCATAAATTTTCTGTGTAGTATTTCTAAGACGTTGACCTACCATTGCATAGAGTATCAAACAATCTTTTCAACAATATATAGACCACCGAAAACAGACACTCGAGCGATGAGTTACGACCATTCCGATCGAACTACGACCATTCCGATCGAACTGTGAATAGTAAAATGTGCAGGAAAAAAAATACTACCCTGGCGTATTTTTTCTCCAATTTTAAATGATCATAACTCCTTGTACATAATGATCTGGGTAATCTACTATATATCAACGGAAATCTCTTCAAGTCCTCTTTCCAATGAAATTGGTTTCATCCAATTTTTCTAGCGGAACAAAAAGTTATGGTCGATCTACTTTAGCCTATCAAAAGTGAATTTTTGGGTCAACTTCAACCGATCATAACTTCTCGTACACAATGATCTGGGTGAGATACTATATATCAATGGAAATATATGAGAGTCCTCTTTCTAATGAAATTGATTTTATCCAATTTGGATATCGGAATAAAACTTTATGTTTGATCTACTTCAGACTATCAAAATAGTCCACCAAAGAACAAATTCGAGAATTATTTGATTTTTAGGGGCGTTTTTGTCATTCTCCCTCACCCAAAATCCGTCCAAACCCTATATTAAAGCCTATTAGAAGCACTATATGTCATATTTCATCAAATTCCCTCAAAAAGAAAACCCTAAGCTCCTACATCCAACTTCAAGAACCTCCAAAGTTCACCATTAATTCTGCAAATTTATTCAAGATTCCTAGTTCCTAGTTCAAGAACTTCAAGAACCTCCAAAGTTCACCATTAATTCTGCAAATTTATTTAAGATTCCAAGTTCCTAGTTCAAGAACTCCAAGAACCATCATTCAAAGGCACGATTAACATCTCAAAAATGAGTATCGATCTAAAGTTCATCATTCAAGGTATGTGGAGTTTTTCAACAAGAACTCTCTTTCGTTCTTGTGCCCAAAAGTAATTTTCTTTACAAAGGCATGATTTTTATTTGATTTTTACGAATTTGAAGCATGAACTCATATCTTATGATGATTATTATGAAATTTTGATGTTTATAATTTTAAAAGATGAATTTACATATGTGAAGATATAAAACATGAATCTTGAATGATATTTATCATGATTTTAATATTTGGGTCATGAATCCCCATTGGAAATTGTGTTTTTTAGAAAGTGTGTGTTATAAGCACGTTGATGTTGAATATTTGAGATATTTTGAATGATTTGACCTTTTGGTCGTGAATGAGTTATTTTGAACTCGACTGTGAAAGAAATCCACGTTTTTATTGATTATGATAAAGGGGTAGCAAATTGGCTCCCGATGAAAATTGTTGAAGTGTTTATTTTGGATTTTCTTTAATGTGAGCCTGAGACTAATTTAAATTTCTGAGCTAAGTACGGGAGTAATCTTTGCCACCGAGTGGGAGGTATAAAGTGACCTTACTTTCCTAGAACTACGTGCCCCTATAGGATGTGAGCCTGAGACTGATGTATATAGTGATCACTAGTGTTTTTGAATTGATACTGAAAGTCCTACTCCGATGGCAAGGATAGGACGGCTCTCCTCAACGTGGGTTGTATGTTGGACTCCATGTGGCTCACATGGTTTATGTCGGGTATAGGATCTCTCAATGTGAGTGTGGACTCTTCTATCTGAGATGAAAATATATTTGCTTAAAAGGCTGAGTTTGAGAAAGTCATTATTCTTAAAAGATTTAAGAATATATTCTAATGAGAATTGACATGAGATTTGATTGTTTTGATGATTTGAAATTGAGATGAAAGTGAATTGAGAACGTATTATAATGACTCACTTGTTTTACTTTACATGTATTATTCATCCATGATTTTGATGATTTAATTCAAGCTAAGTGAGTCATCTATATTAGCATGCATAATTTTATAAACTGTGATGATATTAAGATATTATTTTATATATGCATTGCACCCCCATATGCTCAGTATTTTTCTATGGTACTGACCCACATATTTGTATGTGGGCTACATTTTCTCTGAATGTAGGTACAAGGTATAGTTGTACCTTCAGATCCAGTCAGTTCGTGGTATCCAGTCGGCAGGTTATGAGTCCTTTTGATTCAAGGGCTTGGGTTAGTTATGCAGAGTTTATAGTGTTGTATTTTATTTATTCAGTCGTATTGAGTTAGGGTAGTCGGCAGTTATGACCCGGCTACCTAAAGTCAGTACTAGTAGAGGCTTCATAGACAATCAGTAGAAGTTGATGTATTTTGTTTCAATTTTGGTTGTAAAGGCAGAATTGTAATCCTGTAAAATTCCATTTTTGTATTGATCAGATTCAGAAAAGAGTTAATTTCTGCTGATTTGTATGGATTTGTATTTTTATTCAGTTGCTTATGAGTTATGCCAGTAGAAGGGTTAGCTTGGGGTCACTTGTGACCTTAAGCACCGTGTGACGTCTCGGGACCCGATTTCGGGGCGTTACACCATGCTAACCAAATCACTCTAGGTATGAACCTTGTGGAGTATTTTGGCTCTGAACCTAATTGTTGAAACTTTGAAGGTAGCACCACACAGTGAGGAACCTAGTCCCTCAAAGTTAATCACCAGAAATAAAGCAGTAAATTAACTAGAAACATAAAATAATGCAGGAAACTTAAATAACACAAGATTTAACATGGAAATCCCCTTGCTCAAGGGAGGAAAAACCATGATCTGCCCTCACAAGCACCTCAAAAATCCACTATAATCAATCGTTTGATTACAGACTCAATTTTATCCTAACTCTAGGCTCCTTCTATATGTAGTAACTTTACTATAGCCTAACCTTGGAAACTCTGCCAAGACTTCCCCAACACTAGTAACTCTAACTAGTTTCAAGCTTAGGCAACTCTACCTAAAGCACTGTCAAAGCATAAATAAAAGGTTCATTACTCTTGTAGCATAAGTAATTCAGTTATAGAGCATAACACACTAAAGAACACTCAGTACATTCAATCACTCAAAATAAATTAAGAACTTGAGCTATACTTGAGCATTTTGAGCTAGATGAGTTTTCTCTTCTTTCACATGTCAATTTTTGGATTGTGAAAACTCACTCAATTGAGTACATCTTTTTTTAAATAAAAGAGTGATGATTAGGGTTGTAATGACCAGGTGTCCCAAATAGTACAAGCAGCACCTGTGTAATTTATTACACTAGATGGTAAAATTATGCAAGCACGTGCCAGTTGTACCTTTACCCTTAAAGATCTAAGGACTTGGTCCCTTATATTAAGTTGATCATCATTAAAATAAAACATAACAAATATTCTCAAAGTTATTGGTGGAATAATGTTGGAAAGAACTTATGTTTGGGATTAGGTACATGGATGGAATTTTTTTCTTACAAGTCTTGAATAGAGGGCGGTTATAATACCCTTGGCATATATGTACAAGCTATAGGTGAGTTTGATGATCATGAGTAGACTGGGTAATGCATATCTATGTGACTTTGTATTTGGTATTAACTTGACTTTAGTTGGTTTGACTAAACTGTTAATTCTTGTTAAATTATCTTTTATAGTAAAATAGCATTTGCATTTAAGACTGAATGGGGATTTCTATACAAGCAGGATAGTATAAGATGGTTGTATGTTATTATTTAATTCTGTGTTGATGACTTGGGGGTCTTGTTGACCCTATTTTTTCTAGGTAGATCATTTCCATGAAGGATAGGTTGACTTGTTTAAGGTCTTGACATGGGTTAGGTCATCAAATGTAGTTAATTCCTTATAAATTATTTTAGTCCTTGGTGTAAGGCTAGACTTAGTATTTTAGGCTAGTAGAGCCGTAAGCATAAGATCAGTACCTCAGAGTCCCTAAATAGGAGGTTAGTAAGAGGTAAATCGATTATTTCAGGGAAAGACGGGTGATATGGGTTTACGTAATGAGAATAGTAAGATGCATATTTCTTTTGAATATTTTATGTTATGTTTATGCAATCCAGTTTGGGTTGATTGATGATGTTTACCAGTACGTATGGTTTGTCTAATCTATAATATTTTAGAGGTATAACATTTTGCAGGAATCAGTGTTGGTTTCATGAATTTTGTAGATAGTAATTCTTCAGCATCTCCCACCCTTCTTACTCATGATGGAAGTTGTGTCTTGTCTTACTTTTCCTTTAGAAGCTTTTGTACCTATTTAGAGTAGATCGTAGTGTAGATTATACTTTCTCCTTATTTTTAGTAAAAACTATTTTAATAAAGATAAGAAACTTTTTAATAAAGACTTCTGCTTAACTTCTTAAGGAGGTGGTAACAAGTTCTCTTATCTAGGTGGATTAGAATAGGTGCCCTCATGATTCAGTAATTTGGATTATGACAATTTGGTATTATAGAAGAAGTTGTCGGTCTCCTAGTACAAAATCAAACATTTAATAGAGTTTGGTGGATTGGTGCGTTGACGTCTTCGATGAGCTTTGAGGCATTTTAATAAATTGATTCACTTTTTACTTTCCTCTCATGTGGTTAACTAGTTGTTGTATAAGTTGAGTCTAATTTGTATCTCTTGATTCCAACTAGTTTCTCAACCAGGTAAGTGGATGTTGATCAACTCTGCTAGAAAGATACAAGCAACGTGAATTAGAATTGAGATGATTCCAGTTGTTATGTGACTATAAGGGTCATGTATAACATGCTAGATAACCAACATGGGGTCAACACATGTGCAAATAGAATTTATGTTAATAAGATATGGAAGATAATGTTGATTTAAATTTCTCTGAATTCATGTGTTGTTATTTGTAGTTGCTTGATTAGCTCTGAATCTGTGCTCTGTGAATGGTGCAAGTTACCATATACTGTGTGGTTCTAGAAAAAAATTTGACTACAACTGTGTTGTTTGGTTAATAGAGATATAAGGGTTTAAATTAGCTAATAAGGTTAAAGGAGTTGGATACTCATATGAAGCCATAACTGCTTGAATGATGGTGAAATAGTGAATTTAACTGGGTTCTGACTTGTTGATTTTGCTGTAAAACCAAAAATCTATGTTGAGCCTAACCAAACTTATTATTTATGTGACTGTCTATTGGAAAAACTAAATTGCATTCCATAAAAGATAAGGATTGAATCCACACTAGCGGGGGTGGTTTAAAGAGAATTTTCTCTTCTAAATTATGGTTTCTTGAGACATTATGTGTTATAATGCAGTGTTTGTTTTCTATTTTAATGCGGATGGGCTTATTCCTATGGCATTAACAAAAATTAAATGTTTCCCCATTTGTATTATTTTTATTAAAGAGCTTGGGGAGAAAACATTGTTGAAAATAGCAAAATCTCGGCAACTACTGGTTTGGGCCATTATAGTGATGGGAGGGTTGCTATAGTGGGACTTTCTCCGTTGTAGTGACATTACTATAGTGACATGTAGGTTGCTATAGCAATATAGGTCAGGTAGTTTTAGTACCCTAATTTTCCCTAATTTGGCACCCTTATTTGTGGCTTGTTTTATTTGATATATTGAGTATGCAACACTTTATGAATATGGAAATCGCTTAAATATGGTAAAAGTCGGTTGTCTAATTAATGTGGGTATAAAACTAGCATCGATGTGCGAAAACTACTAGAAAGAAAAGAGTGCAATGTCGAGTATACTCCTCAAAAGAGAGCCACCTAAATCATAAATGTATATAAGAAAGGGGAGAAACATAGTTAGGTGCCCTATCAGTCGAGAGCTGCTGGGGTAGGGTGGTCTCCTTCCTCATCATTCATGAAGGAAAAAGTCCCTCAAATCCTTCAGCTCTACATGCAGAAGCTCCTGGTTGGGAGCCACATACCCGAACATGACCTTCATGGTCTTCCACTTTTGGGTGAGCTTCCAAAAGATTATCTGATGCCTCTCCTCGTTAATCTTTCTACGGCGTACTAAAATATCCCAGGCAGTGGAAGGAGCTCTAACAATAGAAAGGGCCTTATTCATAGACCTTTAACCATGGCCAAATCTATCTCCAGTTGGCTGCTAGGGATCGAGGGTTAAGACTGGGAAGGAGAGGCATGATTATAGTTCTTATCAACATCAAAAACTCCTCCACCGCCCTGCCACTATTAACCTCACCTGCCTTCTTCTACCTTATCTTTTATGACATGAGAACTTTCACCAAGATTGGGCGAATGGGTATGTCAATCTCTACCTCTATATCTTAGGCTCCTTGGGTACCCAAACCCTCCAGCATAGCTCTAAAACTAGACTTAGTACGAAGAGGCTCTTCTTACTAACCTAGTAAGAGTCCTTCCACTCCATAATGATTCGAACCCCCATATTTAGCTTGATATCCCGAATAACACAGGCTACCATTAGAGCCCAAGGGTAGATCATGTCAGAAGTGTTGCCTGTTGGATAAATCCTCTGGGACACCAAGTTTAGCCATCTACTAGTATCACTGAAAACTAAGTTCTAGTAATAACCTTGGTGGAAGGCCAGTAGGCCTACTCCCTTAACTCCTATGGAACTAGAGTGTCCTACATCCAAATCATATTCATCTCTCAAGCCTTGGCCAAATACTCAAACTAGAGATATGTGGTACCTCGATGAATTCATTGATAGTATGCATGCATATTGGGATATCCACTTCTCAGATGCAAATAGTGGGGTAGAGTAATCCTAAATCATGGTAGGGAGCATAGAATAAAACTCCCTAACCCAACCTAAGACCCTATTAAGGGGAGCTATCACCAGTAGGACCCAGTCAAATTCCTAAATCCAGTTGTAGAATTTAGGCACTATCTTTTCCACTCCTCTTATATCAAAGACCCACTCATAGCAAAGCCTAATTTGCCTGTAGTTGTGATTCATCTCAACTAGCTTTATCAGAAAATCTTTCATAGGTGGGGGCATTCTCTTGGTTTTGAGCCATTGAAGATGATTGAGATACAAGTTTTAGTAAGAAGACCCATTACAAAATTATAAAACGTCAAGAAAAGAATTAAATTAGAAAAGGAAAAATTCAACTTTTTAGCTGGGAGGCTACTCCCTGCAGCCTTCCTCTACAATGATAGCAACGTTGCTATAGCAACCTTCATTGTCCCTAGCAGTCAACAGGTGCAAAAATGGTGCCTCTGATTCAAAAACTACTATTTTCAGTTTTGACTTCAGATTAGGGTTCTAAAAGTATCCTAGAACTATTTTACAAAATATTTTGGCATGAATTAACCATACTTTAAGATTTTGACCCAACCAATCCCAAAATCAAAAATTCAAAAAACTAAACTCTTAAACCTATTTTTTCAACAAAATTTAAGCCTTAATCAAGCAAATAGAGAGTAATGAATTAACGAAAAGTAGGGAGTCGAGTGAAATCTAATTCCAATAATAAGAGTGGGTAATCAAGAGAGAAGAGGGAGGATGTTTTAGCAAGGTGAGAAAATGTGCAATGATCCTATTACTTTCCCATTTTAAACTATTTTGAGTCGCTATAGAGGTTAGATGCTGATATAGCAGTCCCATCTAAAACCTTGAAAAATTTTGGGCTTTGAAATTTTGAACACCCTATTTGACTTTAGTAATTTGACAAACATCCGGGTACCAACATCGTGCCAGATTTGAGAGAAAAAACTCCTTCAGTTATACCAGTAATAAGATATCATTACTAGTATTTTATTAACCAAAGTTTTTGGGTTCATATTTCTATAAGTTCGTCTTTTATTTAATCCAAAAGTTTAAGTTTCAGGTATCAAAATTTGTTAACTATGATTTTGCTGGGAGGGTGTTATGTTCAAATCTTGACTTGGGTTGGTTGTTTTTCATGATTGTTTGAAATGAACGATGGGTAAATTGATATCTATTATAACGACCAAGTTCGTTGTTACTAGGAAATATCTTGATATGTTTATGTGGTACGGGGATTATTGAGATTAAATGGATAAACCTGTATGGTCCATACAAACCAAAATTTCATAAATTAAGAATTATTGGTTGGGCTGACATCATCCCACTATAACAAGACATAATTAGCTATAGTAGTGTCGCTATAGCGATACCTCCTTCTATAACAACATAATGCAGAACAAAAACCCCACTTAAATGGTTTTTAATTTTTTTCTCTCCATAAGTTAAAACCAAAAATGTGTGAGGTCTCCAAAAACCCTTAGTCTTGCCTCCAATATTTTGGAACTATGGAGAAGGGAAAAAGGGTACAAACAGGATGCAAACCCATGAATTTTTTAGGAATAACGCATCTATGATATTAGCACCACGTTAGATTCGTATTTGTTAATCTTCCTAAAGTTGATTGACATATCTGTAAGCTAAAGTTAATTGAAAGTGTAGACATGAGTTAAAAAGCATAAATGTGATGTAGATGGATGAGAGATTTAATGATTAGGCCTTCGGGCACAGAGTTTGGATGGCTAAAATTGGTTAGAATTAGGGTAACTTATGGGGATGATTGTTTCATATATCTTATCATGTTGTAATTATTCTACAAATTAGATGGTTCACTAGTGTAGACTCAAAATTAGGTGATAGAAAGGATGAATTACCGGTCATTAGTTTAAATCCTTAAGCAAAGTGATGATATTGTGTGGGGTATTGGTGAATTCCAAAGGATCTCTAGGGTGGTAATTAATCTTATTGCTCTAGAAGGGAGAAATATTTTAGGTGACAAATTAGGGTTCTAGATGGTAGTGCAACTGGTGATTACGTAGTTTAACCCATTAGTATTATATGGTATGTTAATTATCTCTCAATATTACTTGTTAGTGCATGTTATTTAAGTACGGAAGCCTTCAGTTGAACTATATGTAAAGTCATGGATAATAAAAGTGCTAGTTGATATCTTTGCTTTGTATGATTTTTTATATTTTATTAATAATTGTGAAATGTTTTGATAATTGGACATTCTCAAGATTATTGATGGAATAAGGTTGGTAGGAACTTGTGAATGGGATTAGGCACATGGATGGAATTTATCCCCTACTATATTACTAGAGGGTGGTTATAATACCCTTAGTGTGTATGCACAAGGTACCAATGAGTTTGACGGTTCCATGAGTGGTTCGTGTAATGCATATATATGTGACTTTGTATTTGTTGTTTGATTGGACTTGACTTGGTTTGACTAGACTATTAAACCTTGTTGGTTTCTTGACTTATTATATTACCTCTTGTAATAAAATGGCATTTGTGTTTAAGATTGAATAGGGATTTTTTTATAAGCAGGATAATGTGAAGGCGGTTGTAAGTTGTCGATTAAGTTTAGTTTGATAAATTGGGAGTTTGGTTGATGGTTTACTTGCTTGGGTTGTTCATTTCCATGAAAGGAACATTGACTTATTTAAGGTCTTGACAAGGGTTACGGTCATCTTTGATGTAGTTGTTTCTTTTTGAATTGTGGTACTCCTTGGTGTAAGGCCAAACTTAGTGATTCAGGGTAGTGGATTTGCAAGAGTAAGTGAAATACCTTAAAGTCCATAACCAGGAGGGTAGAAAGAGGTAATTATATTATTTTGGGGAAGACAAGTGATGTGGTGTTAGGTAATGAGAATAATAAGATGCATATTTTCTTTTGAATATTTTATGTTATGTTGGTGTAATCATATTTGGGTCAGTCGTTGATGTTTACCATTATGTGTGGTTTGTATTGATACTACTTTTGCTATACCTTTTTCAGGGTATAGTCTTTTATAGGAATTAGTGTTGGTTTCATGATTGTTGTGGACAGTGATTCTTCAATAACTCTTACTCATGGTGGAAGTTGTGTCCAGACTTACTTTTCCGTTAGAAGCTCTTGTACCTATTTAGACTAAATTTATGGTAGTTTATACTTTCTTCTTTTGTTTTGTAAAAACTGTTGTAATAAAAATAAGAAATATTTATAAAGACTTTTCCTTGACTTTTTAAAGGGGTTGTAACGGGTTCTCCTGTCTAGTTGTATTAGAATAGGTGTCCTCATGATTCAGCAATTTGGGTCATTCCAATATGGAGACACTATCTTTATGGAGTCAAATCTGAAGTTTTCATAGACCATCAAAGTCTGCAGCATCTCTTCACTGAGAATGATTTGAATTTATGGTGGAGGTGGTGGATGGAGTTACTAAAAAATTATGATATGACCATCTAGTGTATGACAAAGGCTAATATGATGACAGATGCATTTAGCATAAAATCTATAACTAAGGGAAATTTGGCTTATTTAAGAGTAGAAAGGTGACCTTTGTCTAGGGAAATCCAAAATCTAGCAGGACAATTTATGAAGTTTGGTGTGTCTAAAAGGGGTGGAGTGTTATCTAGTAGAGAGGTGAGGTCAACATTCATTGATCAAGTCAAAGCTAATTGAAGGATACAAGGTTTAAAAATATTTGAAACAATCTAGTGTATGGTAAGGCCCAGAATGCCAACTTTGATGCTTGTGGTGTGTTAATGATGAGGGGGAACTAATGTATGCCTCATGTTGATTATGTTATTCTTAATTTTCTTAGAAAGGCTCATAGTTACTGATACTCTATACATCTTGGTGCAACCAAGATGTACTGTTACTTGATATAGCTCTATTGGTGGCCTCAAATGAAGAGGGATATAGTAGAGTAATTGGGAAATTACCAAAATTGTCAACAGGTGAAATATGAACATCAAAGACCAGCAGGTTTGCTTCAAAGAATGTTCTTTCCTAAATAAAATTAGGTAGGATTACAATGGATTTATGGTGGGTCTTCCTATGACCTTGGGACTATATGACTCAATTTGGGTTACTGTTGATAGGCTAACAAAGTATACTCATCTTATTCAAATAAAGGTGAACTACAACTCTGAGAAGTTAGGCAGGATTTATGTTAAGGAGGTTGTAAGATTACATAGGGCGCCAGTGTCCATCATATCTGATAGATATACACAATTAACCTCTAAATTTTGGCATAAGTTGCATGAGGAGTTGAGCATAAATCTTAACCCAAGTACTACATCTCTTCCCCAAATTGATGGGCAGTCAAAGAGTACTATTCAAGTTCTTGAGGACATGTTGTAGGTATATGTTGCTAACTTTGGGGGTCTTTTGGATTAGTTCTTACCATTGTGTGATTTCTCATTCAACAGTAATCATCACTCTAACAGTGACAAAGCTCCATTTAAAGCTCCTTATAGGAGAAGGTGTAGGTCTCCCAAAGGTTAGTTTGAGGTGGGTGATGTGAAATATTTTGGCAGAAACTTAGTGAAGAAAGCTCAAGAGAAAGAAAGGTTCTTCCAGGATAAGTTGTTGGCAGCTTAAAGTTAACAAAAAGGATACACCAATCGTAATGTAGGAGACATGTACTTTAAGTTGGGTGAGCATGTATTATTGACGATGTCTCTCATGTAGGAAGTGTTGCAATTTTGTAAGAGAGTCAAGCTTAGCCCTAGATATATCAACCCATTTGAAATTATCGGCAATATAGTTCTAGTGGCTTATAGGCTCGCATTGCCACCAAGTATGTCAGGAGCCCATCTGGTGTTACATGTTTTTATGCTTAAGAAAAACCATAGGGATAGTAATTACATAACTAACTAGAGCTAGTATTACTTGATAATAATCTTTATACGAGAAAGAGCCGATAGAAATTCTTAATCATTATGTTTGAAAGTTGAGGACCAAAGAGATTAGACCTGTGAAAGTACAGTGAAAGCACCATTTGGTCGATGAGGCCACTTGGTAGAGTGTGTCGGATATGTGTAATAATTACCCTCACTTGTTTGAGGATTCAAGTCCTTACCTTGTTCTTTTTCTCTTTTCTTGATTCATTATTTAGGGAAGAATGGTAGGTATATTTTTATCTATTTTAATAACCATTTACATTGTGATGGTATATAAGCATGCCAAATTTTGGGTTAAGATTCTCCCTGAATAATCTATTAGAAATTTTAGGATAGGCTAGTCTTAGATGAATTCCAACTATGTTGTGGTCTAGTTAAATTTGGTAGTGGATAGATTGTTGATTATGTAGTTTGAGACAATAATGTGATATCCAAGAGGTTAGAAGTCCATAGAAACTTTTAGAAGTGAATTCAGGTTAGTAGAACTCTAGATATAGCATTTGACATAAAAATGTTAGTTTGGAATATCAAAATTTGGGAGAGTGTTGTGAAATTAGCCAAAAAATTTGTTGGACTTTTTGTGTAAGACCCCTCAAAAGTTCAAAAAAATTATTTTGACCCTCCCGCATTTGTAATGTTAATTTTGGACTTAAATTATGTTTAGAGGTGTTAAAAGGGTTTTTTGGGAAAGTTTTGGAATTTTTGGAAGGGGTTTGGCGCTATTTTAGAACTTTGAGGAAGTGAGCCTCCGCGATAATGGCGTGCCATGAAGGTTAGCTTCCGCAATAAGGGCGTGTCAAGGAGGCTACCCACCGTGGTAAGGGAGTGACACACTCCTATGTAAAAATCGTCTAATTTTTTTTCACTTGGGGTGAGGGGCTTTTGGTCCTTTTACCCCTTGTAAGACTTATAAACATAAAATAACTCTTTTTCCTTCAGTTTTAAAAGATCAAAACCATTCTTTTTCCTCTCTAACTCTAAACCCAAGAAAGCTCAAGGGTTTTACAAGGGATTCACCATTCAATCTCTGAACATTGAATTTACTTTAATTTCTTGTGTATTTTAGGCATGTATCTCATTTCCTAACTTTAATTTTACATTGTGGCACTTATTTACTCATTATCCATGTGATTTGAATTAATGGGTTTGAAATTGGGTTGAGTAGTTTTGATAGGTATTACTTGAATTACTTTTCCCATGTTTTAAATTGATGATTTATGGTTTAAATTAATTGTTTTTGGATGAAATGAGTGCAAGGTTATGGGAATTGGAATGGGAAAGATGGATTTCCCTAAATTGATGAATTTTTGTCTTGGTAACAGCATTAACTTCAAGCCACTTTGTAAATTTGGTATGGATAATTGCATAATTCAACTTATTTATGAACCCATTTCATTGCATTAATGGATAAACGGTTAAAATGGATTTGAATGGCCCTTGGTGTCTATGGTTTTAGCTTTTAGATGGAACATGGGCGTCAAATGGTTACATGGATTGGAATAGCATACTTATATAAGCTTGAAAGAATAAATAGTATGATGATACCAAGTGGTAAATGCCTTAATATAAGACTCCTGGGTTAATGGTTGGGTTTATGTAAAAGCTATTTGAATTTGGATTAAAGAAAATTGTGTAGCTCATCATGAAAGTGTAGTCCCGGGGAGGCTAATAATAGAAACCACATTTGCCAGTATGGGGATATATATAACCGTGTTCTTTATTCACACATTATATTTTGGGATGGCTAAAGCCGTGGTTTCTTTATCCTTTCCTTCAGATTCTTCGGTTCATGCGGCTAACATGCACTGGAAACCTTTCAGCAGGGGGAGCTGAACCCATATAGCACGTGGGTGACTTAGGACGAAGAAAATATAAAGTTTAGGTTAACGGTTTAAACTCTCATGTTCATGACCCTTGTCTCTACCCTGACATCCTATATATGTATATATAATTATTGTGCATATGGTTTTGACTGGTTTGCGGTATTGACATTATTTTATCACTTTTCCTGAGTTACAGGACAGTTTTTATCCCACTAAGCATCCCAAGACCCTGCATCTTTTCATGTTGTAGGGTCCGATAGCTTTTTAGTTACCCCTGTGCAGTGTTAGGTGGTTCGGTACATCTGTTGAGTGGCTGTGAAGTAGTGAGCCCCATCTTTCGGAAGGCCTGGTCATTTCATCTATTTCCTTTATGTCCTAATATTTTTCTTGGATTTTGTTTTTGGTCATGGTCGGGGGCATATACCAACTTATTTGAAATTTTTAGTTTTAGAAGTGATAAAGCCCAAGTTGCACCTTCACTCTAAAGATTATGTGGTCATTGCCAAATATAGTAACCTAACAAAGGTTGTTGTCTGATCCCAAGGAAATGCGTGGAATCATGGCTCTCAACTGTTGTAATCAATGGGCAAAACTGGAAAAATAAATGGATGAATTTTAGTAGCAATATGGAACAAGTGGTGAATATCAACTTTAGTTGTAATCAGTCGTAGGTGAGCACTAGGATTGTGTTCCCCTAGATTTTCAACTTCATAGGCTTATTATTCTTTATTTAACTAACCTAATACCTTGAATACAGAATCTGATAAGTTATGTACTATCGATAATCTTTTGGATGAGCTGACAAATTTCACCCTTTGCCTTTTGAGTCGCAGGATGTTCCTTTACTAACCCTTATCTTGATCCCAGTTAACTATTACCTTTTGAGTCTCTAGTTATCAGATGATAGTTAACCATATTACTTAGATAATACCTAGTAATGTCGATCGACAGTTAAACTTCAAATTACTGTTGTCATTATCTTTTCCAAGTCACTACGCCTCTTTTTGAGTAAGTAGCAATAATCTAGGCAGGATCCTAATGCTCGCAACTACTAAGATAACTATTAAAGTGAAGATCATACAATACATACATGGGTATCGATTCAAAACAACAACAGCACTTCCACTAATTTGTAAATCCACCAGAGTTTCCACAACCCTAGCTAAGGGTTTTTAGCCGCTCATGCTTGTGAAGTAATCAACAACATTTATTATTGAAAGCAAAACATGAAATCACAATAATCACAAGTAAAAATCCAAAACTTTCATAAAACTAATCAACCAAAATCAATATAAGAGAATTCCAAAACCAAAATTGAATCTCGAAATCAAAATATGTTTGTAAGTACCAAGAGTGCATAGCGTTTAATAAAAACACATAAGGGGTATTTATAGTACATGAGAAAACCCAAAAATCAAAGCTCAGATAAAAAAGGACAAAAAAGGGTCGGTGGACACATGTAGTGTCCACATGCAGCCTGGCCTTGGGCATATGTGCCACATGCGGCCTGAGGCTGGCGCATACATGTGCAGGAAAAATTTCCTGAAACTTCTGCTCTTGGGATTTTGGACTTCTGGCACTTAACTTTACCTACATGTGGCCCACATGTGTAACATGCGATCCACATATAGACATAGGCAAGTGCCAAAATTATTTTTCAACTCTTTTTCCCTTGGGATCTTTAATTCCGGTACTTATCTTAGTCTTATATAGACCACATGTCCTACATGTGGTCCACTTGTAGACAGAGGTAAGTGTCAGGCCTTCCAATACTTGCAACCAAGCTTCAACTCTTTAACTTTCATCTCATGCTTTGGTCATGAACATCTGGAAAGTATCACGAATATTAAAAATTGATAAATTAAGCAGCCAAAAACTCAATTTTTCATCTTTTTCACAAACTTCACATCCAAAACCTAATTTCCTACAAAACATACCCAAAATGCATCATATTTAACAAAACAACCTAAGAAACTTGCTTGTTTTCCTCGTTTTAAGCATCAAAACTGTCATATTTCTATAGCACATCAACACCCTTAACTTATAACGATTGTATATCCTTGGGAAATAAAATAAAACACGATGCTTAATTAGGAGAATCTAAGTTATTCAAGGCAGTCAATCATCACTTTAAACTTAAATCACTACACCTCCTCCTATCTCAGTTTTCAAAACCAACTACGGATAAACATGAAGCACAAAAAAATGACACAATGAAATCAAGATATGGTACTACATTAGCAATAGACAACCATGTATATGTGCAAGTTACATTCCTCAAACATGTAGACAGCTAGCAATATAACTCATGTGCCCTCGTAACAAAGATGTCCCACTCACTCATATGAAATAATGCATGTCAATGCAGGTACAATCAAGAGACACTCATACTTAGAAGAGAAGTTCCAATCAATGTGTATCAAATACCATAGGCTTTCCCTTATTTTCTTTACCTTAGTTTTCAGACAGTCAGGCTAGGATCACTATAGGACTTTTCTTGGCTTGTAATTTAGGCTTGGGGGTTGGTATGGTACATATGGACAAATCAAGTGACTAAGCCTCCTTGGCACTACACTGACATTGGGGTCTCACTTATTAGCCAATTTTCTTTTTATTCCACCCTTATTTATCCCTTATTATTCTTTAAAGCACTTTCAGGTTGGGTGTGGTCTTTTATTCTTTCTTTTTCACTTTTCTTTATAATTTTTCTTTTCTTTATTTTTCTTTTTCTACCACACCCAGCCCTACTAAAAAAATTCCTCTTATCTTACCCTTCTACATACCCACTTTACATTGAACACCTCTATGATAGGCACTCTCAACTTAGGTGATTTGCCTGAGTTAAGGTGCACAATGTCCAAGAAGGAATTCTCCAAAACAAGTGATTGCAACACAAATGGGAAGGTGAATGGTGAAATAAGAAAAATGGGATATAAGGCTCAAAATAGGGATCAAGGGATAATATTTCACATAGGGAAGGTTATTTAGGCTAAAAATGGACTAAAATTGAAAACGGCCTATGATCTTTTCCTAAATTACTATCCTACAACCTAGGCAAGACTAATCGGGCAAGTTATAAATTCAACACATATAGGAAACTAAATAGGATCTCACACATAGATGAAACAGAGCCAATATTACAAACTACTACCTATTTGGTTCATGCAATTGTTAGCAAGTGATTATCATATCCTTGATCCTAATGCCATAACAAGATCCACAATGTTCACACATATATACATTAACATAGTTCTAAAACAAAATTTTGGAGGGGTATTATTTTTCTCAAAAATTAATCAAAAAAAATAGACAACTACCCTAAATACTTAAAAATCTCCTAGTTACACAAAAACACAACACAATACGAAATAAGACACAGTACGACACAAATATTAACCTATTTATGTCAGTTCTATAACCATAATGCAGCCAACAGGAAAAGAAGCACAGCAACAAAAACCTGCGGCGGCTATGGTATACCCTACCCTAACTAAAACCAGCATATTGTCCCCAATGCGCTAAAATAATATAAACCAAAGGGAATGTGGACATACATGTGATGTGCTAATCATCCATGTACCTAGGGTTGCCTCCTAAAAAGCATCTTATTTATTGTCGCGGTACGACTCTATTTTCTTGGCTACTCAGACTTCTCCAAGGTCGACATCAACATAGACTTTTACTTTCTCTAAGTTTTTTATGTAGTGCTTCACTCACTTCTCATTCACCTTGAAAGGGATTTCACTATCACGCCTAATTTCTATAACACCATGTGGGAATACCTTAACCATAGTGAATGGTCCATTCCACTGGAAACAAGTGGAGTCTTGAATTGTACAACAAGACCAAATCACCAGGTTTAAATACTCTTTTATCGATTTTCCTATCATGATACAACTTTATTCTTTCTTTGTATATGGTCTATCTCTCATAAGCATGAAGTTAGAATTCATCCAAATCATTCACCCTGCTCAACCTCAAGTTTGTTGTGACACGCCAATCAAAATTTAGCCTTTTTAATGCCCATAGTTCCTTATGCTCAAGCTCAATCGATAAATGGAATGTCTTTCCATACACTATCTGATATGGGTAAGCACCTATGGGGTCTTGTGGGCTGTCTGCTAGGCCCACAATGCATCATCTAATTTTCTAGACCAATCAGTCCTGTTGGCATTCACAATTTTCGCCAAGATGGACTTTATCTTGCTATTGGAGACCTCAATTTTCCCACTTATCCGTGGATGGTAATGTGGTGAAACCTTATGCCTTACACCATATATATCAAGCAGGGATCTAAATAGAAGGTTGTAAAAATGAGACCCACGATCACTTATAATTGCAAGTGGAGTGCCAAATCGAGAAAAGCTATTTCTCTTCAAAAAGGCAGAGTGACACTTCTACTTTCATTGTCTGGAAGTGCGACTTCCTCCACCCATTTTGACACATTGTCAACCACTGCAAAAATATATCTCATGCCATAGTAGATCATAAATAGGCCCATGAAATCAACTCCCATACATCAAACAACTCCAACTCAAAAGTAGGTGTCATGGGAGCTCATGGCGTCGTGAAACATTGCCTTGACGCTGATATTGGTCACAGGATTATGCAAAATCATGAGCATCATTGTAGATTACAAGCTAGTAGAACCCACACTACAAACATTAATGGGTTGTGCGAGTACCACTATGGTTACCCCCAACTAGTGATGAATGACAAGCTTCTAGAATGCTCATCATCTCCACCTCTTGGATACATATCCGAATCACTCTATTAGCACAAACCCTAAACCGGTATAGCTCATCCCAAAAAAATATTCTCTTCTCATGCATAAACCTCCTTTACTAGTAGAAGCATAGATTTTCTAGGACTAGATCGCTTGCCAAAGAGTTGGCAAAATTAGCAAACAAGGGTACTAGGTCTTGAGATGCTTCTAAACCTTGCTCATCTGGAAATGTATCATCTATCTCAATAATATTCCCTAATAACTGCATTGCCTCATTCTTAAGTCTATACAAGTGATCTTCAACCTAATTTTCTGTTCATTTCTAGTATTTTACTTCAAAATCAAACTCCCGCAGCAAGAGAACCCAATGAATAAATCTTGGTTTGGAATTTTTTTTTAACATCGGGTACCTCAAGGATGCATGGTAAGTGTGATCTATAACCATTGTCCCAATCAAGTAGGATCAAAATTTTTCAAAGGTCAAAACCTTCCCGCAAGTAACTCTTGCTCTGTAACTGTTTAATTTTTCCTTACGGGGTTTAATGACTTGCAGGCCTAATAGATAGGATGCAGGATATTTTCTCTTCTTTGTATTAGGACATCCCCCAAGGCCACTCCTCTCGCATCACACATAACCTCAAAAGGCGCACGCCAGTCAGGAGATACGATAATAGGCATCAAAATCAACCTCTCTTTCAAGCATGTGAAAGCCTTGATACATACATCATCAAACATAAATTTCACCTCATTCTCTAAAATCTTACATAGAGTATTTGCAATTTTAGATAAGTTCTTGATTAACCTTCCTTAACCTGCATAACCCAGAAAACTTTGTATGCCTCTAACTGACACTGGCATTGGCAGTTTTTCAATTACCTGTATCTTAGCTTTGACAACCTTAATACGTTTTTAGGAGATCTTGTTCCCAAGAACTAAACTCTCTTTCATCATAAAATGGAAACTTTCCCAGTTAAGCACCAAATTGTACTCTTCACATCTCTATAGTGCATAGGTAAAATAGGCCAAATAATTATCAAATGAGTCCCCAGCCACTGAAAAGTCATCCATGAATACTTAGATCATGTGTTCCACCATATCAGAGAATATAAACATCATACATCTCTGAAAAATGGGTAGCACATTGCATAATCCTAACGACATCCTCTTGAATGCAAAGGTCCTATAGGGGCAACTAAAAGCAGTATTTTCTTGGTCTTTGGGAGCTATAATGATTTGATTGTAACCTGAGTACCTGTTGAGTAAACAATACCAACCCCTACCAGCTAGTCTATCCAGCATCTGATCAATGAACGACATAGGGAAATGGTCATATTTTGTTAATTTGTTCAGCTTCTTGTCTCCAACTGATCACTAGACTCAAGGGTACTAATTTATTTTTTCATTGGGAACCATGTGATCCCCACCCCCTCTTTTATTCAACACACATTGAATTGGGTTTTCTCACTTGCTGTCTATAGTGGAGAAAACCACTCTAGTATCTAACTACTTGATTATTTCCTTTTTCACTACTTCCTTCATAGGAGGGTTCAGCCACCTCTGATTCTCAATACTGGGAATGCTATCCAGCTCAAGCTATATCTTGCGTATGTATATACCTGGTGTAATCCCTATAATATCTAGAATGGTCCACCCGATAGATCTCTTGAATTTTTGCAACACCGATATCAAATCTTCCACCTGTTCTCCTTCCAAATTTGTTGTAATAATTACTGGTAGGATATTGTTAGCCCCCAATAAGGGATACTACAAATGAGATAGAAGGGCATTCAATTCCAAGACTGGTGGCTCCTCTATGGATGGCTTGGCAGGAGGTGTGGTTCTATTTTTTAAGTCAAGATCCATCTTCTTATAAGCATATTTATAAGAACCTATTCCATGTAATTCATTAACCAGCTTATCATATTCATCTATCCCATCACTTTCAAAGTTCATAATCACTGCTACTAATACTTTTACCCTTAATTTTTCCTCAATAGGCACATCCATTGTAGCCACATCATCATCCATAGCATACATTACTACCACCACTCTTATATCATCTAGTTGTTGTACTGTCATGCATATATTAAACATTATTTGTTCATCATTCCATTTGAAGGTGATCTCCTCCAAGTCCATATCAATTAACACCCGACCAGTGGATAAGAAGGGTATACCCAAGATAATCAGAGCTTGGGCATCTACGTCACAATCTAAAATAATAAAATATATAGGGTAGGTGAAGGATTCCACCTTGCTTCTAAATTATGTAAAATACCCACTGGCTCCTTTATAGATAAATCAGCCATCAATATCCTTTCAGAGGTAGATTTAAGTTCTCCTAAACCTAACACCTTGTATATCACAAGTGGTATTAAATTTATTCCTGCTCCCAAATCACACAGAGCCTGCTTAATATCAAACTACCAATAAAACATAGAATAGTGACTACACCTAGGTCCCATTCTTTTATACTAGTGGTGTATAAGAAATCATGCAAAACTAATAAACCTCATTTTTAGTCTAATTTGCAACCCAGTTGTCATTGTACTCACTTGCATAATCATCATCACTATAATTTAACTTCTCAAACTCAGCTTCAGGTGGCTCATCAGCAACAATATTATCCCTCTTTGGCTCATTAGTGGGAGGCAAAAAATATTCATCAGGTGGCACGCCGCTCTTATTGTTGATAGCCAGACAATGAGAAAGTGTTAGAGGATTCTGAATAGTTTCACTAGGAAGGGCACCTATCTGTCTGTGAATCAAAGTGGCAGAGATTTGCCCTTAATTTTTGTCACACTTATAAATTGCAGTTGCATGTGACTTAACCTTTTGGTTCAATACTAAAACATTGACCTTAAGTTCTTTAAGGAAAGTTTCTTGACCCTTCATCAGTTTAGATAACATTTTTTCTATTCTTGATCAACATCTCGTCTATCAAGTGAAATGTATTTTCTCTCTTTTCCTTATAATCATCTCTCTATCTCCAGTCACTGTCTTTTCCATCATAATAGCTTAGACCTTAGATTCTTGCCTTTGGGCTCGAAAATCCACCAACTGGTGATCCAAATACTTTGCCTCCTCCTCTAACTCAGACTCATGAACTCTAAAGGTTGTACCATGTGCCCCTACTGCATTAATATTTATGAAATTTATTGTTGCAAAGTGTTTGGCAAACTCACTAATATCAGTCCATAGTAGTGAAATCTCCTATGCTATAGTATTATCAACAACCCTTTGCTCACTTGAAATTCCAATGGTATATGTGTCAGAACCTCTCTCAACCTCTTGAGTTTTCCAACCTCAATTAGTTAGCAAGATCTAATCCATAATACTAGAGGCTATATCTTATCGCAATCTCATAAAGGCTTCTCTAGATATAGTGTCTGCCATAGCTCTGAAGCTAATGGTTAGGACTCGATATAATATCTCCTGTAATCCTGGCCCTGAAATTCGATGGTTGGTCACCATGCTAAGCTTCTTCTTGAACCTGAATCATGCCTCGTACATATATTTTGACCACAGCTACCTAAAATTATAAATTTTTTCCTTGAGTCATAATACCCTAGATAGAGGAAAGAACCTATTCAAGAATTGTCTGCGTAACTCATTCCACATAGTGATAGATACTCTTGGAAGTTCCCCCAACCATAATAATGCGTCTCCAGTAAGCGAGAAGTAACCTCAGTCTAAGCACCTTCTAATCTACCCAAGAATAGTATATGAAGTGCAGATCCTAGTAAAGTTTCTAGATGCATGTTTACATTGTCTATAGGCAATTCTACAAGCACACCCTTCAAGTATAAAAGTTGGATCAACATACTTGAGATATTGAAATTGACATTGGGGGTTAAAACGGAAGGAATAATGTCTCCGGTATTTGTCGGCTTGATGTATTCCATATCTTCTTCATTATCCTCATACGGTTGCACATACTGATATGCTAGATCATTTGAGGATGGCCTCCTATAACTCTATTCTGATTTCCATCGAGTGCTGCTCGGCGGTCTACTTCTTATCGTTACTCAACATGCTCTACCTCCCTAACTATCAGCCGAACTTCATTTGGTACCCTCCTATCATTAGTAGCGTGTTCTAAAAGCACCCATGTCTATTAGTCAACAATATCTTGAACTTGTTCAAGAGGAGGGGGAGGCACATCATCACGAACCCCTTTAGGAGGATCATCTCTTTTCGGTTTTGTCATCCTACTAGGTGTTTGTAGGATCCTTTTTGGATTTGAATTCAATAGGATTAAGGGATTTACACTTCTCCTTATGCTATGCATACCCCGGTGTATACCCCACTAAGAACGAAAACAAAAAGAAAAACCCAAAAACTACAACTTTAAATCACAAATCAACACTGTATTCCGCAGCAACGGTGCCAAAATTTGATAGCTCCCAAGCTATACCTTCACTATGAATATTATACGGTTTCTACCAAATATAGTAAACCAACAAAGTTTGGGGTCAAATCCCAAGGGAAAATGTGGAATTGTTGCTCTCAGATGTTGTAATCAACGGGTAAAACTAGATAAGTAAATGGGGGAATTTGAGTAGCAATATCGAACAAGTGGAAAATACAACTTTCGGTTGTAATCAGTCATAGGTGAACACAAGAATTATATTCCCCCTGGCTTTTCAACTTCGTAGGCTTATAGTGCTTTATTGGAATAACATGATACCTTGCTTGCAGAATCTGATAAATTATGTACCATCAATACTCTTTTGGAAGAGCTGACAAATTTTACCCTTTGCCTTTTGAGTCACAGGATGTCACCTTACTAACCCTTATATTGATCCTAGTTAGCTACTACCTTTTGAGTCTCTATTTATTAGTTTAAAGCTAACCATCTTACTTAAATAAAACCTAGTAGCATGGACCGACAGTTAAACTTTAAATTACTATTGTCATTATCTTTTCCTAGTCACTACTCCTCTTTTGGGTAAATAGCAATAATATAGGTAGGATCCTAACGCTTGAAACCGCTAATATAACTTTAAAATTTAATATAATACAATGCATGTATGGGTATCGATTCAGAAAAATAATAGCACTTCCCCTACTTTGTTAATCCGCTAGGGTTTCCACAACCCTAGCTAAGGGTTTTTAGCCGCTCATGCTTGTGAAGTAATCAAAAACATTCATGATTGAAAGCAAAAGATTAAATCACAATAATCACAAGTAAAAACCCAAAACTTTAACTGAATTAATCAACTGAAATCAATACAAGAGAATTCTAAGACCAAAATTGAATCTCGAAATCAAAATATGTTTGTAAGTATCAAAAGTGCGTAGAGTCTACTATAAAACACATAAGGGGTTTATCGTACATGAGGATACCATAAAATCAAAGACCGAACAAAAAGGATAAAAAAAGGTCAGTCCACATGTAGTGTCCACATCCAGCCTAGCCTTGGGAGCATGTGCCACATGCGGCCTGAGGCTGGATGCATATTGACACTTACATGTGCAGGAAAAATTTCCTGTAGCTTCTGCTCTCAGGATTTTGGACTTCTGGCACTTACCTTACCCACATACGGCCCACATGTGTACATACGGTCTAAATATTGACATAGGTAAGTGTCGAAAGTTATTTTTCATCTTTTTTTACCTCGAGATCTTCAATTTTGGTACTTACCTTAGTTTTATACAGACCACATGTGCTACATGTCATCCACATGTAGACATAGGTAAGTGTCGGGCCTTCTAATACTTATAACCAAGATTTAACTCTCTAACTTTCATCATATGCTTTGGTCACGATCATTTGGATAGTATCATGAATACTCAAATTGGTCAATTAGGTAGCCAAAAACTCCATTCTTTATATTTTTCATGAACTTCGCATCCAAAACCTAGTTTCCTGCAAAACATACCAAAAATGAATCATATATAACAAAAAGACCTAAGAAACTTGTTTATTTTCCTTGTTTTAAGCATCGAAAGTGCTATATATCTATAGAACATCAAGAGGATTTTTGTGGACAAGCGTGAGTTGGATGTTTGTTTTAGTTCATAGAGTTTACATTTGATTATCTATCCTTCTTATTTATTGAAACCCTTTTGAGTTGCTCTGTGCTGTAACGGACCAGGTCCTCAGAATCAATCATAACAAATCAAATAATTGAGTCCAAGAAAACTAAAAATAGTGCAAAAAGAGTAGAAGACACAAGGATTTTTACGTGGAAACCTAGTATGGGAAAAACCATTGCTTACCCTCATAAGCACCAATGAAATCCACTATAATCAATCTCTTGATTATAGTCTAGATTTTATCCTAACTCTACATTTCTGACACTAGCAGCAACTTCACTACCAGCTCATCTTGGAGAATTTACGAAGGACTCTCCCTATACTAATTTTCTCTAATCAATCTTAATGCTTAGATAACTCTACCTAAGAAACCCTCTCAACTAGAAAACAAGACATTACTCTTATATCTTTGAGTAATTATTTTATAAATCAAAACACTCAAGAACACTTACTCACTTTTTAAGCATACTACTAAGATAAGAACATGAGAAATGCTTGAGCAGTCTTGAAATAGAGTTTCTGCAACCTCACTTCTCTCTTTGTAATTTGTGTAAAAACTAATTACTGAAGAGGCATATCTTTCCTTTTATAGCTGGGTGATGATTAGGGATGGAATATCATTGGACCAGCTGTCCAAGTCGGTACAAATTAGCATAAAATAGCACTTACAAGTTTGTTACACAAGATGACAAACCTCTACAAAAGATATGTTTCAGCTATACTATACCTTGTATGTCCAGGGACCTGGTGCCTGAAAGTTTACCTGCTCATCATTAAAACTACATAGAGTAATTTTCCCCCTTTTTGATAATGACAAACCAAACCATACAATTTGAGCATCAGTGCACATTCATCACATTTAATTAAAGTGATTACCACCTAAAGATGAATGTTCCCCTTATCATTATGCTTCCCCTATTATGAAACACAGAAACCTGGTGATACAGGATAAAACTACAAAAATAGAAACAATATGGAAACACAGACAAACAAACAAAAATGAGATAATAACATTAAGGATAGATAGAACAATACAAGAGAAGGAACGTAAGCGAACCACATATACTAAATTGAGGCCCTCAAACATAATCAGACTACAAGCACCAATTCTCCTACGAAGACCTAGATGGATGTTGAACCATCACAACCCATGTTTCTAGTCAATTCGTAAGCTCCCAACAAGCTTAACATAAACACTTGCAAGTGTATTTCAAAACATATCCAAAATTATCTACATAAAAAATGATAGAAAACTATCTATTTATAGCCATGGTCTATTTATTACACAATGGGCCCAAAAGCGACCCTAAAAGCTAGTAGGCCCAAAAGTGATCCAAATCCCAAAACATACCAAAGTAGTCTTCATTCTTCCGATCTCCTCATGGGTGATCGCAATATTTCTCTTCGCCCCTAAATCATGGTCATGATTCACTTTCACTTGTATCATCCTCTCCTTCTTGAAGAGAATTTGTCCTTAAATTTAAGAGTTCATCATGTTCAAGATCAATGAAATCTGGGGAGTTCTTAAAAGTGGTAGGGAGCATAACATATGTAGCCAAGTAAAGAGAAATTCTAAGCTCACCTTTTTAAGGCCAAAATTCCTCCATCATCACTTTGTTGGCTAGAAAATTTCTAATGATAAGATCCCCATCACATGGATTAATATCAATCTCCACTTTTCATCAAGATCACCAACTCCTTCCTCATGCTCTATTTTATCTTTATCGTATGGATCACCTTCTCAAAGTATGATGGTTCATCTTGTTGGACACTCAATTATTTGGTGACCCCATCCTTGACATTTAAAGCATCCTTAAGATTAGGATTACCTCCTTCTCTAGGTGGATACTTTGGAGCACTCCTCTCAATGGTCTTCTACTCAAAATTCTTCTTAAAGTTGGAGCCTTGACTCCAATTAAAGGATAATTAATTCCCCACCTTAGGCTTAGTTTCCTCCTTCTACAACTTGATATCTCTCTCAACATCAATATCCATTTATAAAAGATCATCTATCCAAGAAAACGTGTGTATTGACATTCAAGAGGCAATCTTTTGATTCAATCCTACCTTAAACTGGATCTTGGTGTGCTTTTCATCCTCGTTGTAATCAAGATTCAAGAGTGGATTTTGAAATTCATCATAGCATACTTCAACACTCTTGTCTTATTGTCTTAAATTGTACAACTTGGCAGGAAACCCTTGTCTATATCTCTCTAGTACATACTTGGCTCTCATAAGGTCCTTCATAAAATCCCATGGTGTATATTTACCTCCATGAAAGATCCCTTATGTTCTCTTAGCTGATTCCCACCAAATCAAAGCATATCCTTTAAATTGAGAAATGGCATAGGTCATCTTCTTAACATCGAGAAAATCATTAGCTTGGAAGATCCTATCATATTGCGACTTCCATTTGAGGTACCCTTCGGGATTACTATCTCTATGAAAGCTAGGAAGAGTGACCTTGATAGAACTGAGATCCATATCATGACCTTCATAGCCACCTTAGTCTCTTGGGACATGCCCTTGTGCATCATATCCATAACCTCCTTCAACATGTCCTCTAAACTCTCCTTGAACTCCAACGGCTAGGTTTGGTGACATTTGGTATGGTGGCATTTGGTTAAGTGGATTTTGGTAGGATGGATTCGAATTTAATGGCCTTTGTTAGTATATTATTTGTATTTGGGGTAATTTATAGGGTGGGTAGTAGGGTGGATTGAGGCGTTGTGGGTTCAATCCTTAGGGAATTTGGTAGTTAGGAACTTGAATTCAGGGTGTTTGATAGGGTAGAGTGACAATTTGGGGAGCTTGGGTGGTGTTTTGGGGTGTTTGTTGGTTTAATTGTAGTAGTCGGGATACATGTCGTGGAGATTGGTTGGTAGTAGTAGTGGTAGGAAAGGGAGCTCTTACTTGTTGAGGAGGGTAGAACATACGGTGGAGAGTTCTAGGAGATATGATAACCGAAGTCTCTTGAACTTGAGCAGTTAAGGATGCTCGAAGGTGGACTTGAGGAGTAGAATTGGAATAATTATGGTTTCCTTCCACACTCACCATCCTTCCATCTAAATTTATCACTCTCTCCTCCAAAATGGATAGCTTCTCATTCATATCTTACCGCATTCCCGCTATTGCCTTGACCAAGGTCTCAAATCTTGCCCCGCTTAAAGACGGTTGGATTTCATCATGAGTTGATATATTACCTATCAAAAAGACACTCAAACACAACTAGAAACAAGGTTAAAGTTAGTGTAATTAACACTCTTAATCCAAGTGTTTGGTTTGGCTCACAATTTAGCTCAACTAGTTGGTCTTGGTTGCTTAACGTATATGACTCTATTAAGAAGTGGAGGACTTGAAGAATTTGAATTTCAAGTGCTAACACCAAAACACAATAAAAATAATAAAATCAAAGACTCAAAATTTGACCTAAAGGCATAAATGTGAATAGTGAAAAAAAATTTGATTTTTTATTTTCCAACACAATAAGACCCAAGACTAGAATCATGGGAACGATTCTAATCTCGGCTCTAATAACAAATGATACAAAATGAAACTACAAAAAGGAAACAATATTTAAACAAGGACAAACAAAGGAAAACTAAATAATAACATAAATGATAGATAGAATGACACAAGAGAAGGACATAAGCAAACCGCAATATACTAAATTGAGGCACTCAAATGTAATCTGATTACAAGCACCAATTCTCCTCGAAGACCGAGAGTGACGTTGAACCCTCACAACCCACATTTCTAAACAATACTTTCGCTCCCAACAAGCTTAATATAAACACTCGCAAGTGTATTTCAACACATATCCAAAATCATCTACCTAAAAAATGAAAGAAAACTAGCTATTTATAGCCATGGGCTATTTATTACCCAATGGGCCAAAAAGTGACCCTAAAACCTATTGGTCCCAAAAGTGACCCAAAGCCCAAAACATAACAAAGTAGTCTTCATTCTTCTTATCTCCTCATAGGGGATCACAATATTCCTCTTCGTCCCTAAACTGTGGCCATGATGCACTTTCACTTGAATCACCTGATCCCTTGTTGTCTCTTGCAGTAAAAACTTCCCTCTATAATTGTACACCTTTATTTCATTTGGTGCCTTTGCATTTACACACTTCCCCCTGTCAACATGACTCCTTTTATTCATCTATTCAGCACATTACATACTTTCCCTTATCAAGGTGTTCTCCCTTTTTTATCAATATTTAGCACATTACTGATACCTAGTCCATACTACATAAACTCATTATTCCCCCTTTTGGCCTAATTGAAAAGTGAGAACATTAATAAAAGAGTAAACTAAGCACAAATTAGTTAACTCATGGCCACTGTGGCAACACTAACATGAATAATAACTTTGCAATTTAAAGAGAAAAAATGTAACACACAAAGCAAGGATTTATTCATAAGTAGGATAAGTATCATTACAGTATATAAATTAAATGTTCTTAGGGAGAAAGCCACAGGAATCAAGAAGTATTAACAAGTGAAGGACTGATAAAAATATTTTGAATGAGTAGGGTCAGGTTGTTGTTGAGATATCTTATCTCTATATTTGACCTAAGGACCTCATCAGTTAAGATTGACAACCCCTTCTTCAATTCAGCATTCTCAGTTCTAAGCATTTCTTTTTTACATGGGTTTCTTTTGGAGAGATGTTGAATTGTCTCCTGAAGCTTGCTGATTTCTTCATCCTTAACAATTAAATTATCCTTTTGTTTATCTATTTTCTTGCTAAGATTCCCTTGATAAATGCTACCTGGTTTGACACATTCAGTCTTGACCAGTGTTTTTATGTCAAGCATATGAACCACAGATCCTTGGATTCCAGAATCACAAACAATTTCATAATGATTAAGTAATTTGTTCAGCCAAAATCCATAAGGCATTCCATGCTTTTCATTCTTATCAAGAACCACTTTGTGAATGTGTTCTATCATCAATGCAGGTAGATTAATGAATTCAAAGCTACTAATGTATTCCATTACATACAAATCAGTGGATGAGGCAATGTTTGTATTTTGAGACCTAGGAAGAATCACCTTGTTCACAAAGTCATAGACCAATTGAAACTCGTTGTTGAGTGAGTTCTATTCACTGAAGTCACAGATTTTCCTATGACCTTGGATACCTTTATTAAGAATTCTATTAAAGGCAGCTGCTTGGAGACAGTTCTCACTCCATTATAGGAACTTCTAAAATCCTTCCCAGCGTTTCCTCATTCAACTTTACTTCCTTTCCTTTGACCTGTTGCAGTCAAACTCATCCTATCTTTTGAGAATTCAAAAGTGAAATAGAATTCCCTAACTATTTCATTAAAAATAGTGGGTATAAGTCCATCCATAAGATGTATCCAACCTTGATGTTTAACCACCCCAACAAGTTTCACCATGCCGGGTTCTTAGAGTACTTTTGAATCAAAAATCTTTCCAGTTAGCACCTTTTGATTCTTTAAGAACCTATTTCTAACTTCTTTGGATACTACCTTACTTTTCTCACTATTCTTTCTTCTAGTGGAAGTTATCATAGATTTCCTTTCAACTATTTTTCTCTTCTTGGGACCAGGTCCCTCAAGAGTCAACTGCTTCTCAGTAAAACCTTTCGACCATTTTTCATAAATTTTTGGTATTTTACAGACATCGGTTTTCTTATGATCAACTATGCTCTTTCCTGGGATTTTTGAAAACAAGATGAGATTTTTAGCAACCCAGGTTTTATCCACTACAACATTATCAGAATAGTTTTGAAGATTCAGGGAAGATTTTTTATTGACAAGTTGAGTAATGAAGGAGTTAATCTTTGGAAGAGTAGGAGAAGAAGGATGTTTTTCAAGATGGTTTAGGAAGAAATTTTTCACAATGCTAAGCTCTAAGTCCTTTGAAGGACATGAAAATGGAAGAGTTGCAGACATCTACAAGGTCCCTTAGCATTGTTCTGACACGAGGATAGGGGGGATATGAATTTTCTTAGCAGAACAAACAAAATTTGCATATACATGTTACTAAACTAAGAGATGGGACCAGGTCCCTCTCTAATCTGAATGAATCTTTAGCTTTGTACTGGTCATATCTGTCTACCTCCAAAGTTGCTCCCACGGGTGTATACCTATAATGGTATGATACTAAGTTAGACTAACATGCACCTAATTTACCAAGAACCTGTGTAATGTCCTGAGTCTGTACTCCAAATGCTACACGGTGCTCACGACCTCGAAGGACCATAAGCTAACCCATGACTGATATCTGCTGTGAGCACTGAATAATAATACCAAAAATAATACAAAAAAGAGGTTGAATTACCATAAGTTTCAAAATCTAAATACTGATAAAGAATATCAACTGTAATTATAATCTACAAAACTAAATACTATCTAATAGTCTAGTCTGAAAAGCCTCAAACTAAACTATCTGAAAGTAGAGTTGATGGGTCAATCCCTCAACTAACTCCATTTACTGAAATACTGTATCTACTGAAAAACTAAAATAATAGAATTCCTTGATAGATGAGGACTCACTACTAAGTCTGACATCGCTGGCTGAATCTGAATCTGTCTATGCGCGATCGGGAACCTGAGCGTCTAAACCTATGATATAAGACATCATAGAGCAAAGAAAGAGTATGCGTCAGTACGTAGAATATATTGGTATGCTAGATGAGGTAAGGCTAAATACAAGGGTTCATGTGCATTAATAGTAACTTACTGAAAAATATAGAATAACTGATTATGAGTACATAGAAATCTAAAACTACTGTAAATACTGAGTATGCAATACTGTGCATATCCATGTATACTATATCTGAGCTTTTACTGAAGCTGTGTACTGAGTTTTGATAATTAAGTAACTAATATCTGAGATTACTGATAACTGAACTACAGATAACTGGGTGATTGTGTCTGACAGTCCTGATTTTGTAGAACTAAACTAAGTTCTATACTGAGACTGAGTACTGAGACTAAAACTGTGGGAAGTAATCATCTAACCGACATGCCCCAAATAAGATAACCGAGTTGGGGTCAAACCTATGACCCCAGTTGGAAGGGTGTCAAAACCGTGCCATGGGTAAAGATAAGCGGAAGAGTTACTCTCATCTAGTAGGTACTCTAATAATAATGGTGGAGCCTTCAACTGGTAGGTTAAAACACTTCATCAACCCTCAACTGGTAGGTTGATGTCTCAACCTACGTTGGCTATGTAGTTCTGAAATACAAGGGCTGCTTCTAAGGATCACACCCTCTACTGGCAGGTGAGCCTCCATCCTAGAGTTCACTCAGTGCTGAATCCAACTCCCAACTGAATAGACCCTGAACTAATTATACTGAACTAGACTGGATTGATACTAAGTTTTACTGAGTTCTGTCATTGACTGAGTACCACTACTAAAAAAACTGTAAAAAAAAACCTAAAAAGGTCTCTTTTCATGAAAAGGAAACCTC
>NC_061119.1:149813867-149857391 GCF_002878395.1 Capsicum annuum
AACCTCAAAAGCGACCTCAATGGTATGTCCCTAAAACATAGCTTACTTTTTGTAAGAGACCTCGTGAGGTCACCAAAAAGCGACCTCACGAGGTCGATAAGTAATTTCTCAAAATTCCTAGAAAGAAACCTTACGAGGTCTCTAAATTATTTTTTAATTATTATTATTATTTTATAAAAGAGACCTCATAATGTCGCTATATGGTTATATTTTTTTTTTAATTGAAAGAGACCTCATGAGGTCCCTATTATTTCTTAATGTTTTGTTAAAAATACTTTTAAAAGAAGAAAATGACCTCCTGAGGTCTCTTGTTTATGTTGTTGGACAAAGAAATTTCACAATAAAGACCACATGAGGTCACTTTTGTTAATAATCTGGAAAGTAAAAATACAAAAAATAACCTCATGAGGTCTGTTTTCTGGAAAAAAACTAGTGGTAAATAGCATCTTTACAGATGTCTACCTGTTATTTTGAATTAATTTAATAATATAAATATACAATCTAATTAGGTAAATCAAGCTCCACGAGCTCCCACCAATCAATCACACTACAACAACACATGTACAAAATATCCTCCGATCAATACTATACAAAAATGATGGACTTTTTTTAATATTGTGAAAACACACACTAACAATGGACTTTGGCTAAATAAATATTGACAGAAATAGATATACACAGTAGTGTTGAAATTCTTGGTTAAGTTTTGGTGATTTTGGATTGCTGAAGGAGCTGGAAAAGTTACTTTATCAGGCTATCTGTGATTTAGAATGTCAAATTAAGACAATATTAGGAATTCTTCTTACTTTAAGTCTACTTTCACTGTTGTCACCTTAGGCATTGGGGTATAGCAACATAGATGGCACCTTTACTAGTTCATTGTGATTCTTCCATCTGTTGTTATTGTTCCTTTCCACTATTTATTTTGCAATGTCTACTAATCTATCGGGGAACGTTTGAAATAATTATGTTGGTTGAATAATGAAGTCCACTCTGGATTATCTCTCAATCCCAGATATATCTTGTCTGAAGAATTTTGTAACAGTATTTCTGTTAAAAAAATACCTAGCATAGTTTAAAACTGAGTTGTGATCGTCTTTAGGTAGGTGAGGTCAAGATTTGACTCAAGTTCAACATACTCAGTGATGCAGGGCTCAGGCATAAATCGCCGGCTTATTGTTGCGCGATTTGGGAGGTAACTAGCATAAGAATACTGCCCAAAGTTGATAGATGTATAAAGAGCAGAAGCCGTCCATATGATAATTATGCATGCTTCAACGAGTTATAGCTCGTGTCTATATTTGAGGCCACCATGGTTTATTTTTTAAGTCACCATGAACTTTCTCGCAAACCTCCTTCCACAATTACTAAAGTTTAGTGTCATCTTGGATCATGTCATCTACTAAGTAATAGAATGAACAATAGTCATCAAACCAGGCCTCGATTATTTCCCATATCTCAAGTCCATCTGCAGCATAAGGATAATCCTCAATAAGAAGTTTAAGGCTATAGGGCTGGCTTAAGTTTGGTACTGCTGCTACTCTGTGATACATAAAGTGGGAGTGTAAGCATTTGAACAAGATTGATAGTGAGATGAGAGTTCCTAAATCGAAGTTATGGACAGACCTTTTAAGAAGATTAGTAGGAAGTCCTTGCTCGGTGAACACCTTAGGTAGACCTATCAGTTGTAGTAATGATAATAGGGTTGACCCTATTTAGCATTTCCTTTCCAAACTCTTCATCTATCCTCCAGGTAGACCTATCATCTACAGTAATTTTAAAAAGATCCTCATAATCAATTTTCAATCTATGATGCAAGATCTAACACCTCAGGAAGTATCTGTTATCTAATAATTTGAAGAGTAAGCCTGAGAGCCCTTCGGTACCTTTGATTACATCAGGCATCAGAAATTTGAGAGGTGGTTCACCATCTGAGAGGACTAGTTCTTTGAGCATCTCCATGGGATGCATTGCCCGAGTTTGTTTAAATAATGGTCAGGTAGCTTAATCCCACTTTCATAGATCTTGAGTATGTCTTCAAAGATATCAAACTTATTGATAGTTTTGTCAAATAAAGCAACAATATCAGGAATGAGGACTTGACCCAAAGATTTAAGAGAAAATGCAAGGAAATCTGAAAGCTTCGCGTGAGTGAAATGCTCATCTCGTGAAACTTAAATATTCAAACCTAAAGGTGGCAACCGATTCTCTGAGTTAGGATCTGCAAAGCCAACTGAAATAGTTATTGCTTATTGTGGCAACCGGTTCTCTGAGTTAAGATCTGCAAAGCCAACTAAAATAGTTATTGCTTATTATCCATAGTACTTCATTCTAATCTAATTAGTTAACAAATAATGCTCATAACACCAAATTATTGTAGTACATCAAACATTTTATTTGTCATTATTGTTTGAAGAATAATAAAGCACACAAAAATTGATTTTGTCTATATTCACTGCCATTGCTTTATTGAAATGTTTGTTTCCGAAAAGTACCCTTTTAATTCTACTAATTTTCCAGGGAGAAATCATAGTGGCTTAGATTGTAAATGTTACTTAGGCAGAAGACTATGTTCCATCATCTAAGACTCAGGTAACTACATAGACAAGTGTGGAAGTGTTATCCTTTTACATATAATTGCAAAAATCAGTTATGGAAGTATAACAATTTAAGAATATCTATATTGACAATTCATTTAGTCTATTCATTGCTTCCAGGGAGTCAGGATGGTTGCTAACGTTGTGAATATGGCTGGAGAAAGTTCTTCTCCGCTTGATGAGGTAATATAGTAAATAAAGCTGGTGGATAATTCTTCCTTAGAATTACAAAGTTGGGGAGTTTTGTCCACAAAAACATAAAAACTATTGTCTCTGCAGAGAAAGTTTAGATATGGAAGACCCATTGCAAGTATTTTTTAAACTAGACATGGAAAAATGGATATATATTTTTAATAAAGTAGATAAGTAAAAGTGAAAAAGAGATTAATTTATAGAAATATCTTATAAAGCTCTTAAAATCTATTGGAAAAAAAAGAATCACAAAGTTATTGATATGGAATTGTGCTCACTGAAAACAATTAGGCAAAATTCAATGCTTTCTTGAAAAGCTAAAGGGATGCATGACTCTTCCAGGTCCAAAAATGCACAACAAATTCAAATCCCTTCAATTAGAACTTCATATCAAATGAAAGAATTGTGCAAAACAAAAGAGCACAATTTTTGGAACTATGAAACTACTAGTCGTTTGCAAAACGCTCTTTCTTCTCAAGAGTATCATTAACAATATAGAATCGATAGCTTCACCAGAAAGGTCAAAACAATAGACAACTCAATTTGAAAAACAAGTAATTAAAAAAACAAGTCACTCAATGCAGATAAACAAAACAAGAATTGAATTTTACCGCACTCTTTGGTAGATCGCTGCGTTGGCGATTTGGTCGATTTAAGCAATTTGGACAAAAGGGTTTTGAGAGATAAAGGGAGGTAGATTCGACAACTGGTCTATGGAAATAAGAGTTGGGGTTATGTATTTTTTAAAATTAAATATAAAAATAAATTTGTATTTTAAAAAAAAATCTTGACCACTTTGACCAAAATAAAGAGACCTCACGAGGTGACTATTTATAATTTCTTTTAAAGTAATTTTAAATATTTAGGCGCAAACTTTTTTTCAGAATTTATTTTCCATCTCATAAAGTCACTATTATTATTTTATAATATTTTAATCATTAACTGACTTCATGAGGTCTCTTTCTTTAAGAAGAAAATTAAAAAATAAATTAAGGGGATAAATGACCTCATCAGGTCTCTTATTTTTTACCTATTTTTGAGGTATTGAGTTCTGTAACTAACTGAGTTCTATTGATCATGACATGACTGATACTATTCTATAACTACTATAGCTTTGGGTAAACAGCTAGATTTCGAGTATTAAATACCCCCAAGAATCGATAGCATGAAAAGTAAAGCATAGCATGATCTTGAGAAACATAACAATGTACACTTGTCTAGAATTCATTCATAGAGACATTTTATCAAACACATGTAGAGCATAAGCTTGTATATATACTAGCTTGTCAAGATTTCACCATTTAATTCATATGGACATTCTATCAAACACTTGGGGAGCACAACTTAATGTACATAATCATGGATATCATAAAAACATTGCAACTACAATGCCCAAACTTGCAAATTCAAGGATTATAACATGGAAATTACACAATTCAATATACATGCTATTTCAATTTCATGGTAACCACAATTAATCATGGATTAAAACTCAATTAATGTCATGAACAAGAATACAATCCAATTTCAAGCATTTAAATCATAAATCAACAATCTCGTGGTTTTAAAAATGGATTCTTGGACTCTATGGGTGAAAGAAACCCATTATGAACACCTAACATTCCTGGGAATATCAGTTCTTGAAGTTTTTTTGGAGAAATTCTTAAGTTTGTTCTTGATTTATTGAAGCTAGGGTTTTGCCCCTTTTAGAGAGAGTGTTTTAATCTTGAGAGAAAGTGAGGAAATAATGATATAATAGGATATTTAGGGCTTTAATCCCGTGTTTAGGCTGATTAGGGATTTTAGAAATTGACTAAACAGACCCTGAATTAAAATCACGGAAAAATAAAATCTAAATTTTTTATGCTGGCATGACGCAGTGGAATCGCACCAACTCACTGGAAATTGGATGACTAGGAACTAGAGGTGTGGCGCGATACGGCGCCATCGCGCCAACTCACTACATGCAAATTTACCTTTTGGCGCGATACGCCACGATCGTGATGGAACACTAGAAAATGATAATTGGGAATTTGGCTGGTGGTACGACGTGGTGGTATTGCGTTGGCTTACTGGAAAATGACCATTGTCATTTGACTGGCCTCCGCGATGCACTGGGTGCCAATTTGGTACACTGTCTTATAAAAATGGCTCTAACTCTTCACCCGAGTATCGGATTTGGGCAAACTTTATATCGTTGGAAAACTGACTGAATTTACTACGCATTGGTAAGCTCTAAACTGAAAAATACTGATAATTTTAAAATTTTTAGGTAGGAATACTCATTTACTTAGAGCTAAATTAAGCTTGAGAAATACGGGGTATTAAAACCTGCTTCATGCACATAGCAAAATTTTAGCAGGGAAGATGATTCATCCAGTAAGTCAGGTTGATTTGATTAATCCCAGTGTCATCTTGATAGATTAATTACACCATATGATACCGTGACTTGTTCTAGAAATAGGTCTAAGGATCAAGTCCTAGATTTGGCATTCTTCAAATGTCCAAAGTTTCTTCTATATTGCTTTGAGCTTTCCAACTTCTTTCATATTTTTGAGCTCATCCTTGGGATATGAGTGTGAATCACATAAGACACCTTCACCTTGAAGTGTCTTAGGAAAGAGAATACAGTCAGACTATCCATTCATAGCCTTAAACAATTATATAACCAAAAAAATTCTGATTGCAAAACCTTTCTCCCCCTATACTTACAACTATTTGTTAAACTTGGGAACCCATTTAAGTTTGAGTTCCCAGTAGGAGGACAGAGGTTTAATTAAATCCTTCTTTATCCATCAAGGTGGTGTGAGCTTCTTTGTGTTTTTCTAAGGAATTAAACCTTTGGCATAGGTGCTCCCCTGGTGGACATGTCTAACAGTTGTCACTCTTCCTCTAAGCTAGCTTTGACAGTCTTCTTTTAGGTGTCCATCTCTTCCACAGTGAATAAATAGTGGCCTACGGACCTTATTCTTAGCATCATGAGCATCATTTCCTTCAGACTCAATAGGTTGGAATTTTCCTTGATAGCCCATAACTCTACCATCATCAATACCTTGACTAGTCAAGTCGAAAAGGATTAGTGAGGAAGTAGTCCACTTAAGAGACTTGTTAATTCTTCTTTCAGGCGGATCATGTCCCTTTATAACTCTTTATTCTTGTGAAGTGCTGAAATAAGGTGTTTTTGTGAAGTTTTAAACTCCTCCTCAAGATCAATCTGAAGCATTGAGGTTTCCTTCTTCTCTTTACCATCTATACTATTTACCATCTTTAGATTATTCATCAGATTCAGATTCAGATTTTTAGATTTCATATTTATGAAAAACTTTTTAGTTTCAAAAATTTGGAGATTTTAAGCAATCAGCTGATGCTCTTGATTCTCTAATTTTTCTTCTAAGGGATTCTTCTCAGCATTTAGTTCACATACATAGTCCATTAATACACTTGCTAGACTTTTTATCTTCTTTGTAGAGTAATTTTCCAGATTTTTCTTAATGTCAGAGATAGTTACCTCATTTTCTACTTTATTTTCAATGTCTGTTATGAAGGAAAAAAAGGAATGAAAGGTCACTTTCTCATCTTCCACTGGAAGCATTGAGACATCTGCAGACTTCTCAGCTTCATCAGATTCACTAGAAGAGTCACCCTAACTAACTAAGGCTTGTTTAACTACAAGTTAACTGCATCCTGTCTTCTTGATTTTATAGGGACCTGGTCCCTATTTTTTCCTTTGTCACCTTCAGTGCTATAATAATCCTGATAGTCCATTTTGTACATTGGACAATCCATAGTAAAATGTTTAGGACTTCGACATTTGTGACAAACTTCCATACTGGCTCATTTTCTATTGTTACTTCTATTTCTTTGAAACTTCCCACTTTTCTACATAGCTCTAACAATTCTTTTTTCCAAGTAGGAAAGATCAGTGTCTTCTTCATTTGAACCTGGACTAGAATCTTTCAGAGACAAAGGTTTTTCCCTTTTGACTTCCTTCTTCTCTTCTCCTTGCTGCTTCTTGAGTTCATGACTTTTCAAGTTTCCAATAAGTTAATCCATAGTGAGGGTCTTTAGGTTTCTTGCCTCGGTTATGGCATCTACTTTGCTTTCCCATGACTTGGTAAGAACATCAAGAATCTTTCTCACTTTCTTGTATACTGGAATTACTTCTCCCAAGCAATGAAGCTCATTTATGATAGAAGTGAATCTTGTATACATTTCTTGGATTGTTTCTCCTTCTTTCATGGTGAAGGTTTCATACTGTGTAGTCACCATGTCTACTTTAGAATCTTTCACATCAATAGTACCTTCATGTGTTGTCCTCAAGAAATCCCAGAATTCTTTGGCATTTTCAAAATTGAAGATCCTATTATATTCATCAGGCCCTATACCATAAACTAGTAATTCTTATCCTTGTAATTCTTTTCAATTTTCTTTCTATCTTCGTCATCATACTCTTTTCTGCTTTTAACAACTATTCCAGTTATTTTTCTTTCTTTGACTTCTTTAACAGGAAAATGAGGTCCATCAAGGATTATGTCCATCAGTTCACTATCTTCAGCCATAATGAAGTCAAACATCCTAGTTTTCCACCACCCATAATATTATTCATTAAATCTTGGTGTTCTAATGGTAGATTGTCCTTTCATCAAGACTAGGTGGAGCAGCCATTCTAGCCAAGACATGCTAGATGTGAACCTTTTAGAATGACCTCGCCTTGATACCGATTATTGAAATCCTTTGGGATTGCTCTGCACAGTAAGGGACAAGATCCCTCAGAATTAATCACAGGAAATCAAACAATGGAGTACAGGAAAACTAGAGACAGTGCTGAAAGAGTAAAAGACACAAGGACTTTTATGTGGAAACCCAATATGGTAATAACCATGGCTTTCCCTCACAAGCACCAATGAAATCCATTATAATCAACCTCCTGATTACAGTTTAGATTTCATCCTAACTCTAGGCTCCTTGTGCTAGTAGCAACTCTACTACCAGCTCATTTTGGTAACTCTACCAAGGATTCTCCCTGCACTGATTAGGTCTAATCAGTCTTAATGCTTAAGCAACTCTACCTAAGTAGCACTCTCAACTAGAAAACAAGACATTACTCATATAGATTTGAGTAATTCTTTTACAAATCAACACTTAAGAACACTCACTCACTCTTTAAGCATACTACCAAGATAAGAACATGAGAAATACTTGATCAGTCTTAAAATGGAGCTTTTGCAGCCTCACTTCTCTCTTTGTAATTTGTGCAAACACCAATTATTGAAGAGGAGTCTCTTTCCTTTTATAGTTGGCTGATGATTATGAATGGAATATCATTGGACCATGTTGCGCCCATGTGCACACGCAAGTGTATGTGGTCTCACCAAGTAATACAGTGGAAAAAGTAATTCTAATTCTAGTTTAACTAGTGATATTAGTGTTGTGCAAAAGTAACTAAAAGAGTTGTAGAGTTTATAATTAAAAGTAAACTAAAATAATGCGGAAAGGTAAAGACTTTGGACATTCAATGGATGAAAACCTGGGGTTAAAGCACTACAAACAATCATACTACGCTATTGAACTTCATTGGTTAGATTGCTTATCTTGGTTGTTGATTCTCAAGGTTTATCATATGATCATGGTCTCCCGACCTCTAATCTTCCACCAACTGGACATTACGACTACATCGCTAAGCGGGGATGCAATAATCCAATTAGATGTATTAAGATGGCATCCTGCAAGTGAACCAAACAAGTCTTCTAATTATATACCTATCATAGATACTAATTCAAATTCCTTATTTTATAAAAGAATAAGAATCTTTCTCTATTTACCCCCATATTCTATCCTTTTATTCCCCTTTTCGGGCTTACAAGCTGATAATAGATGTATTCTAAGGGTCGTAAATCCTTAAAATAGTTATAAGAAGAATAAATAAATAATAAAATATTATAATCAATAAAAACCAAATAAATTCAAAGAAATAGTAATCATGTTCTTGGCCATAACCCCGGAAAGGGGGCTTTTAGCCGCTAATGGATATAACTGTAATCAAGATCAAAGAATACATATTAAAATCCATAAACAAACTAAATTAGAGATATAAAAACCCTATTTGAAGTGTTTTACATCCCCTCTCCAAGTTTCTAATTCGTCTAAGGTGTATAACATCAAGTTCAAGTGTCCTATTTATAGGAGGACAAAACTGCCGATTTTTGCACTAGGTACGCGTCACAGAGATCATAGCAGGGAATAGGATGAGAGATGTTCCCTAATCATGGATACACATAGTTTTTGGTCTCTTAGGAATATATATATGTATTTAATGCGCTCCATATCCATATATTGGGTCATATACGCACCCTGGACATCCAAAGTGTATATTTTACGTCAAACTTGTCTTGTGCTTTCGTTGATCCATTCCAAGCCTTTTTGTGTTGTTTACACTTGCTTTACAGAATTTATATCATTATTATATCATCATAATAAACTAACCAAGCATACTATATCATTAAAAACCACAAATTATAGATCAAAACAACACACAATCCGTAACGGTGAACTAGAAACTTAATCTAAGAACTAGTTTCGTTCTATTAATCCTTAGCATAGTATTTTGACTCTTGGCTTGATTAATTAAACTTTAAAATTTGTAAAAAAGTTCCTCCATAGATAATTACACAATAAAACCATTAGGAACTCATTACACACACTACAAGCCATCGAGATCAACTTGAACAACACCTAGCTCAAGCTAGTAACACTAGTTTCCTCATTTGAACTTTAAATGACCCATTTTATTCCAAACTTGTTTGAAAGACACCTTAAACATTTTATTCAAGTACTTAAACACTAATATTCTCAATTACATTAGTATTAATACATTAAGCACATAAGAAGTCCTCAAAAAAGGCTAAATAAGAACGGATAACAACACTGAGGTGCATAAATCCACCTCAAATCACCACCCCACACTTAAAGCCTTGTTCATCCTCAAACAATTATTTACTCTAAGCATCACAAGATGAGGATACTCTAAACTTATACTACAAGCAAGACACTCAAGCTAGTACAATAATGACTACACAGCATGCAAGTTTCTACACTAAGAATGGTACAAACACAATTGAAAGTTCAAGAATACTACTCCAAAACATCCTAGCCTCAAGAATTGACTCACCTAGTTGGCTAACTCATACAGATTGCTCAATTATATATATCATATAAATCACCCAACATTCATCAAACATGTTCCCTCATAACAAGTGAGTTACCCATAAGCACTCACATGGATGTAATTTATAATAGAACGGGTACAAGAATTAAATTACGGTCGCTCTCCCAAAAGAATTCACAAGTTACACACGATGAACTATAGTCTTTCCCTTAGTGTATTACTCCACTAATATCTGAATGATGAAACTTAGAATCACATAGGTTCTTAAGGGTTGTAACGTAGGCTAAGGGATGGGGAGGAACTATTTTGGCCAGTAATAGTGAATATATTCCTTAAGCACTTTAATACATTACATTATACAATTAAGAAAAATCTCTAACAACTAAATTACACCACTTCTACCTTCACACATCTTTTGTTTTACCCTATCTCATTAAGCCCATTCACAATAAATATGGAAGAGAGTATTGTCTATTTATTCATGATTCAATTTTTTAGTACAAATTTTTTTAACTCCCAACCACAACACATCAATTGTATGCACCAATAACTATTACTTAGAGGCTTCACTTTCAACTTTCTCCTACTTAAATTCAAACTCTTTAACTCTATTAATTTTTTACTAAAGTGCTTAGGAGCTTTAGATCAAATTAATGTCTATCAAATAAGGAGATTAGGCTATAAATGAGGCTGCCAAAGAAAATAAGCTAAAGGTTCAATGGGGTTAACTAGGATTATTCACAAGGATAGGTCAAAAGAAGGTATGAAACATGGCTATCAAAGAAATGCCTATATCATCTTCTAAACCCACACTCTTTATTTTGCTTTTCATACACACCAGGAAAGTTTTAGACATTTCATGCACCAAGGAATATACAACAACCTCACACACACACAGCATATGCTCAACTCAAGTAGGATCATCATAGACTCTCAATCAAATAGTCACATAAATTCTGCATTAAGACAGCAAGTATAAGAGTCATAATAATGAGTCTAGGAGTCTTAAAAGTAGTAATTCACACAATCAACATGTTTTTACAACCAAAACACTTGCATCATGCAGTCAAATATAGCTCCAACAAGAACATCCCACTTATTCTTAACACAAAAAATTTTAAAATTACTCCTAAAATGGAAATATGCCACCCCACACTTAAAAATCTACTTTGTCCCCAAAGTGTATTTAGAAGTAGAGATAGAAATACTTCTTGAGGCCTCTAGCCCTAGCTAGTATTATCTTCATGCCTTAAGGGGATCTGGAGACCCCACACTTAGTCTTCGCCATGCTCCTTAGCTCAGGTTTTCCAGTACTCAGACTTTCCATCAACCTGTGACTCAACAAAAACAAAAACTAGTGAAGTAAAAAAAACTAAAATACTAAAAATAAAACCTACCTTAACTTGGGTTGCCTCCCAAGCAGTTCCTGATTTAGTATCACGGTATGACCCAATCAACTTTTTTCTCCACCTTGAGGATATAAATTTCACCTCCAACCTCGCATCCATCTTTTTGCTCTACTCATAAGGTGGTGGTACAAATATGAGTGGACCGAGTAATAGATAGTGCATGGTAAACCACTCGGTCTTAAAGTGAGGTATGTTTTTGTGTTGCTTTTCTGGTGCAAAATTAAGAATATGGGATTTTTTCTCCTCATCTTTACACTCTTCCACTATTTTAGATGACTCCATATACATTTCATCATCCAAACATAATGTATAAAAGTGCTTTGAATGAGGACCAACCAATCCCACTTCAAAATTTACACCATCCACAATACACTCACTCTTATTTTCCTTCTCAATTTCAGTCTCAAGAGAAAGATGACAGTTGAATGACTGAAATTATTGTGTTTTCTCCAAAAATTGGCTAGTATCCTCCAATGATTTTATCTTCCTCTATGGATATGGTGGTGGGGGTATCTCCTTAACCTGTTTAACAACTTTATTTTTCAAGTACTCAGACTTTCTCAAATGATCAGCAACTTTGTCTACAACCGGTTGGGGAGTCAACTCTGCATATGTCTCCTTATTTGTCTTTGGAGGTTCTTCATTGAGATCTTTACCACTCCTCAAAGTAATTACTTGTTAGGATTTGGCTTTGTATCACTTAGTAGGCCTCCCTAAGGCTTGGTGTTCTACGTCTCTTCCATCTAACTGATTTGCATCTCCAAGTCCTTTGTAACCATCGGTTGGCTATTCATATATGTTGCCAATTGTGTGTACGTAACTATAATTCATTTTAGCATCTCTTCAATATTACTAGTTTGAGTTGTGGCCTGATTCCCTTGATCCTCCTGCTACTGAAACTACTACTGTTGGTAGTACGATGGAATTGGAAGCTGAGTCTACCACTTTTGATTGTAGGCGTTCCCATAATTTGGCTTTTGAGCATTGCCCATAATTATCACTGACTCAAGATTTGCACCACACATGGCTACAGAATGACCACTATTGCCACAAAGCTCATACCAACTTGTGGTCTGCTCTATAATAGTATAGTATCCACCTCATATTGTGAAGGTCCCATCCACATGCTTTCATCAAAATCCAGAAAAAAGGCCTCTTGATGGGGTCCCCCACAAAAACAAAAAAGAATTGTCATCACTCAAAAATCATTTATCCCAGGCTACCATATCAAGAACTGCGATAAAAAAGTAGAAGAAAATAAAATAAAAAATAATACTAAACTATGTACAACTCAATATAGATAAACTAAAAATAAGATAGTTGCCTATTTACAAGTCCCCGGCAACGGAGCCAAAAACTTCTTTCGCCCAAGCGCACACACAAGTGTATGTGGTCTTACCAAGCAATATAGTAGCCTTATAAAAAGCCAAATATCGATCCCACAGAGACTTCTGTTATAAGACCCTGCAAGATCTTAGCTCCATCCAGCCCACCATTGTATTAAAAAAGGGTTTAACAATAAGAAAACTTTACAAAGTGTTAGAACTTAGTCATTTCCAAAGCCCCTTAAACTTTGATGATTTCATTTTCAAACTTCCCGGCCTTAGAATGTCAATTTTAAAGTTAATTCCTAATCGGGGATGCCAAAGGTATATCTCGGGTGAGTTTTGGAATTTTCGGATGAGCGTAAGGGCATTTTTAGAAGTCCAAAATAGTAGCCTCACTGGGATAAGCCCGCGGTGCCCACTCCATCGTCCGCCTCTCAATTTTTTCTGCTTTTGTTCTCGTTTATGCAAGGACAAATGGGTTTTTTCCCTTCATCCAATTGGTCCATAACACAGGATTAAGGGTCCCAAAAGAATTAGTTGTCATATTATTCTCTAAATTCACTCAAAAGAAGGCATTCTCTCTCAAGAACAAACCCTAGCCTCTTCAAAGAAAACAACAGATTCAAGCTTAATTTTTAAGAAAATCATTAACTTTCACAAATTCATCAATTAAGGTATGTTTGATGTTCATCTATGGGACCTTTTCATACATGGAGTCCAAGTATCAATTTTTATATTTTAATTTATAAATTTACATATTTACAATGAGTTATCTTCATGAAGTTTTATGAATTTCAATTATACATGATGTTTACAAGTGATTTTTGTTGAAAGTAACCCTTACACGTTTGGATGAAGAAAAATCCATGTAAAATCCCCAATTTATCATTTTAGTGTTATAATTATATTACTCCCATATGTTTCATTCATTCCCATGCTTAAGTCCATAAATTTCAAGTGTTCGATGAAATGCCTAAGAGATTAATTTTGAACTATGATCCCCTATTACATTCTTTAAAACTTTTATGTGTCCATATTGATACTTTTATTTAGTTCTAGGGGTTATGAATGCCCAAAAATTAGCTATTTATATAGTTTACAGTATTTTCAGAATGGTTTCAAATATGTATGAGCATTATTCATTCAGTCAGTTATCATAATCAGTAAAACTTAGATCAGTTCAGTAATTCGAGTCAGTTCAGTTGGGAGTAGGATTCAGCATTAAGCGAACCTAGGGATGGGGGATCACCTGCTAGCAGAAGGTGTGACTCTTAGTAGCAATCCCTATATTTCAGAACTATGTAGCCAGCGTAGGTTTGAGATATTAACCTGCTAGTCGAGAGTTGACACATATCTCACCAGAGCACCTTCCAGTTGAGGGTGACTCTTTAGTGGATCCACACAGCCATTGTTAGTACCCGTGGTATGGTACTAATACCCTTCCAACTAGGGTCACAAGTTGGACCCCAATTAGCTTATATTGTGGCATATCGGTTAGATGATAGCTTCCACAGTTTCAGTTTAGTATTCAGTTGAGGTTTGTTTGACCATAGCATAGTGTCAATTATTCAGTATTTCAGTTTACATATTATTTTGGAATCATATTAAATGCTTGGTTATATTCATAGATTTCACAGTTTTCATGTATTTATATTCAGTTACCTCATGTTATTCATTCAGTCAGTTATTATTCATGCACATTATCCCATGCATATCAGCCTAACATCATCTTGTATACCAGTATATTCAAATTACTAACCTTATACTCTTTCCTTGCACTATGATATTTAATATCATAGGATTAGATACTCAAACTCCTGACCGCACATAGACAGTTTATCCTATCAACAACAGTAGTTGTGGTGAGTCCTCATCTATCGAGGACATGGGGTTTATTTTAGTTTACTTTAGTATTTTAGTACTTTCTTTAAGTTTGTCAGTTTGAGTTAGTTGGGGCCTATCCCATCAGCTCCTTTCCATCAGTTGTAGAGGTTTTCAGATACTTCAGATAGTTAGTTAGTTGTTAATCTTTTCATTAAGATTTTAGTATGTTTATTTATATTTCGGACTTGAGAAATTTCATTATATTAATCTTAGTACTTTAAACCTTTGTCATTATTTAGTTATTTCCATAAATATGTATTTTATTACCATATTATTTAGTGCTCACAGCAGGTACCAGTTCATGAGTTAGTTTGTGTTCTGTTGGGACCGTAACCACCTTTGTCGCGACAAAGGATAGCCTCAAGTCATGACAAAACTTGGTATCATAGCCAGGTTTTAAAGTTCCATAGAAAGTTTGAAAGTTGTATTAAGTAAAGTATTATGCATGGGTTTGAAGCGTGCCACACCTATAGACAAGAGGCTACAAGATATTTTAGAAAAAGTTTCCCTTCTTTCAGTATTCATGTAGTGCAAATAAGCATGATCTCTATTTAAACTCTCTATCTAATTCATCCTTTTTCTTATGTATATAAAATGCCTCCCAGAAATAATAATGGAAGAAAAATGGGAACCAGCCACTACCACCGCTCTTTTAGGATGCTCCCTTGAACAAATATGTCTCTCATGCTGGATTTAGAGCTACTTCTCTTACCTTATCTCATTTAGTAGTTGCTTAAAACTATCAGTAGGTTGTTCTTCTTTCTAGACTTATGGCTTATGCTCAAAATATTGGGGGGAGCATAGGGAGAAAGAGAAAGAGAATAAGAAAGCCACAATAAGTAGTTTTATGCCAAAGTTAGAGGGTGGCAACCATTTCCAATTTTGTCAAAATTTCTCATCCCTAGATTAGCCTTCATCTAGTGTGCCAGTGCCTAAGTTTAGGAATGACAGTCGAGATAGAGCACCAGGCTTTAACTCACAGGGTAGTGGGATGAGTGTTCATCCTAATCTGCTTTGTAGAGAAAGTAGTAGGAATCATCAGGGTGTGTGTAAGGCTGGTAGTGGTTTGTGTTTTGAATGTGGTAAGCTGGCAATAGAGTTAGGGAATACCCGCAAGTGGGTCTGCATAGTCAGCACAATCATTCCTAAGTTCCAGTCAGTCGCCTGACTCAGTAGTGCGCGACTCCTAGTGCCCCCAGTAGTCAATGCCAAAATAAATTATGTGTACTCCAGTCCCAACATAATAAGGAAAGTTCTCCTGAAGTGGTTACGGGTGTGTTACACATCTTTTATCTGTATGTTTATGTTTTATTAGATCCTGAAGCTTCACTTTATTTTGTAACCTCCTATATAACTGTAAATTTAGGTGTCAGTCCTGAATCTTTAGCAAAACCATTCTCAGTGTCTACTCTTGTAGGTGTCTCTATGGTATTCAGGAAGGTATTCAGGAACCATCCGATCTCAATATCCCAGAAAGTCACCTTGGTTGATCTTGAGGATTTAGAGATGACTAATTTTGATGTCATTATTGGTATGGATTAGCTCCACTCATGTTATGCTTCAGTTGATAGCAAAAATAGAGTCATTTAGTTTTAGTTTCCTAATGAACCAGTCATTGAATGGACGGGTAGTACCTCAGTGCTTAGGGGTCAGATATGTTTTTAGATACTTTTTCAAAATCCTATGACAGCATATGATCTAGAGTTAGAAGCATGAACACAGAAATTTAGCAGTAGTAAAGTGGGGATAGTGTTATCTAAATTGAGCAGATTATGTATCCATAGGGCTAGTTGTATGAAAGGTAAATCAGTAGGCTTGAAACAGTGTATGTAAGAATTTAAGTTTGTTGATTCAAAATTATATGTTGTTGATATTGGATATGTTCGTGTAATGGTAATTCTCATGGTGTAGGGACAATATAAGTTTAGAGGTGTGATATTTCTAAGCTATGATTAAAGTAGTATGGTTCATTAAAGGTTTGGGGATATCCATGTTAAGTGTTAGCATATAAGTTTGAATCTTGGAAGATTAAGCTATAGTAAGAAGAATTGAAATTCTAGATGGGGTGAACTCATGGTATGGTGATACTCTTGGAAATTCTAATTTAGTCTGTGTTTTAGTTATTGTATGATGATTGTTGAGGCTATAAATAGCTAAGAATTATGTATCAGAAAGAAGTACTAACTGTGGGCCTTACATTATTCGTTGTAGTCTTTCAGGGTAATTACAGTATTTATGTGCATTGTTATGTCTCAGACTCTAGAGTAAAGTGGTTGTAATTGAGTTTAGAGTTATTTAAAGGGGTTTCAAAGAATTAGAGTGATGGCTTAAAGCTAAGGGGGAGATGATAGAAAAAGAACCAGGTCAGGCTCTCAGATTCTAGTAGAGATGCCAGTATATTATAGAATAGCAGTAAGGGAAGATGATGCCCGACCCATGCTTATTTTAGTATGTATACTTCATTTATCATGATATCTGCTCATGCCTTATATGTCAGCTCTATAATCATAGCTCATATTCATACACCTTATAGAAAATTATGTACTCTCCTAGTTCCTAGTATGAGGAGTTCCAATCCACACATCAGTACGAATCATGTTCCATGAATTTAGAGACTCCAAACTCAGGTCATACAGCTCATGACTCAGGTGCTCATGCTTTTCATTATGTTCAGTTCTAGTACTCATGAAACACGCTTAATGATCAGTGAAATTTAGATTTATGTTATGTATGTCCTTAATTCAGACCTCTTTGATGAATTTATGTCATTGATACTCTATTCCTCAGGCTCCAGTTAAGTGTCAAAGTTATTCTTTCATGCTTCAGGTCCTCATGTCTTAACCTTTCAATGATCTCCCCTTATGGAATAATGGTGATTATGAGTAATTTGTTTAAATGTGAGAGAGTAAATGTTTCATGTTAAGGAAAGATTGTTGCATTCTTGTTTTACACGAGGTTATAGGGTTGAAGAATATTAGGAAGATGCTTTCATGGGTGTTTGTTTGGAAATTCATATGTAGTTATGAAGATAGGCTTGAATGTCATGTTGGTGTGTAACTGGATAAATGCATTTCGCATTTTGCATCCAGCCCACCATTGTATGTAAAAAGGTGTCCAAGAGTTAGAAATTTCACTAAGTGTTAGGACTTAGTCATTTTCAAAGCCCCTTAAACTTAAATGATTTTATTTCAACCTTTCCGTCCTTAGAATGTAGATTTTAAAGTTGATTCATGATCGGGATGTCAAGGTACATCTCGGGTGAGTTTTAAAATTTTTTGACGAGCGTAAGGGCATGTTTGGAAGTCCAAAATAGTACCCTTACTGGGATAATCCTACGGCATGCCTTACAGTGCATCACAGTAGAGCCCGCAGCGCCCGCTCCAGTGCACCACACCAGAGCCTACGGTGCGCACTCTATCGCCTGCCCCTCAATTTTTCAAGCTTTTGTTCTCGTTTATCAAGAAAAAATGGGTTTTTTCCCTTCACCCAATTAGTCCATAACACAGGATTAAGGGTCCCAAAAGCATTAGTTGTCATCTTATTCTCTAATTTCACTCAAAATAAAGCATTCTCTCTCAAAAACAAACCCTAGCCTCTTTAAAGGAAACGAGAGATTCAAGCATAATTTTCAAGAAAATCATAAAGAACTTTCACAAATTCATCAACTAAGGTATGTTTGATATTCATCCATAGGCATTTTTCACCCATGGAGTCCAAGTACCTACTTTTATATTTTAATTCATGAATTTACATATTTATAATGAGTTATCTTCATGAAGCTTTTATGAATTTTGATTATACATGATGTTTACAAGTGATTTTTGTTGAAAGTAGCCCTTGCACGTTTGAATGAATAAAATTCCAGTGAAATCCGCAATTTATGGTTTTAGCGTTATAATTATGTTATTCTCACATGTTTCAATCATTCTCATGCTTAAGTCCATGAATTTCACGTTTTCAATGAAATGCCTAAGAGATTAATTTTGAATTATGATCCCCTATTACATTCTTCAAAGCTTTAATATGTCCATATTGATACTTCTATTCAGTGTTGAGGGTTATGAATACCCAAAACTTAGCTATTTTTATAGTTTACAGTATTTTCAGAATGGTTTCAGATATGTATGAGCATTATTCATTCAGTCAGTTATCATAATCAGTTAAACTTAGATCAGTTCAATAATCCGAGTCAGTTCAGTTGGGAGTGGGATTTAGCATCGAGTGAACCCAAGGATGGGGGCTCACCTGCCAGTAGAGGGTGTGACTTTTAGTAGCAATCCCTATGTTCTAGAACTACATAGCCAGCGTACGTTTGAGATATTAACCTGTTAGTTGAGGGTTGACATATATCTAGTCATAGTACCTGCCAGTTGAAGGTGACTCTTTAGTGGATCCACACAACCATTGTTAGTACCCGTGGCACTATACTAACACCCTTCTAACTGGGGTCATAGGTTAGGACCCAATTAGCTCAGATTGGGGCATGTCGGTTAGATGATAGCATAGCATACAGTATTCAGTTCAAGATTTTTTTACCATAGCATACAGTGTCAGATATTCAGTTATCAGTATTTCAGAATTTCAGTTTACATAGTATTTTGGAATCATATTACATGTTTGGTCATGGATTCGTAGATTTCATAATTTTCATGCATTTATATTCAGTTACCTCATGTTATTCATTTAGTCAGTTATTATTCATGCACATTAGCCCATGCATATCATCCTAACATCATCTCTCATACCAATACATTCAAAGTACTAGTCGCATACTCTTTTCTTGTGTTATGATCTTTAATATCATAAGACCGTATGCTTAGGATCCCGACCGTACATAGACAGTTCAGCCTATCAGCATCAGTAGTCGTGGTGAGTCCTGATCTATCGAGGACATAGTGGTTTATTTTAGTTTACTTCAGTATTTTAGTACTTTCTTTTAGTTTGTCAGCTAGAGTTAGTGGGGGCCATCAGCTCTTTTTCATCAGTTGTAGAGGCTTTCAGACAGTCAGTCGGTTGTTAATCATTTCAGTCAGATTTTAGTATGTTTATTTATATTTCGGACTTGAGAAATTTCATTGTATTAATTTTAGTACTTAAAACCTTTGGCATTATTCAGTTATTTCCGTATATGTGTATTTTATTACCATATTATTCAGTGCTCACATCAGCTACCAGTTTATGGGTTAGCTTTTGGTCTTTCAAGAACGTAAACATTATTTTTACGACTAGGGGGTAGCCTCGGGACGTGAAATGTTTTAACAACTATATAATTCTAGTTTAACTTGTGAGATTAGAGTAGTACAAAAGTAACTACACGAGTTGTAGAGTTTATAATTAATAGTAAACTAAAATAATGTGGAAAGGTAAAGACTTTGGACAATCAATGGATGAAACCCGAGGTTAAAGCACTACAAACAATTATACTAAGCTATTGAACTTCATTGGTTAGATTACTTATCTTGGTTGTTGATTCTCAAGGTTTATTATATGATCATGGTCTCCCGACCTCTAATCTTCTATCTAACTGGACATTACATCTACATCGTTGAGTAGGGATGCAATAATCCAATTAGATGTATTAAGATATCATCCTGCAAGTGAACCAAAAAAGGGTTATAAGTATATCCCTATCATAGATGCTAATTTAAATTCCTTATTTTATAAATGAATAAGAACCTTGCTCTATTTACCCCCATGTTTTTCCTCTTAATCCCCCTCCTAGGATCACAAGACGACAATAGATGTATTCTAAGTGTCGTGAATACTTAAAATATTTATAAAAAGTATAAATGAACAACCAAACATTATGAACAATCAAAACCAAATCAATCCAAAGCAATAGTAATCATGTTCTTGTCCTTATCCTCAGAAAGGGGACTTTTAGCCGCTAATGGACATAATCGTAATCAAGATCAATGAATACATATTAAAATCCATAAACAAACTAAAGTAAATATATAAAACCCTATTTGAAGTGTTTTCTATCCCCTCTCCAATTTTCAAAGTCGTCCAAGGTGTATAACATCAAGTTTAAGAGTCCTATTTATAGGAGCACAAAACTGTCGATTTTTGCACTAGGTCCGCATTGCGAAGCTCAAAGAGGGGAATAGGGTGCGCGACATTTCCTCATATTGGAGACACACTGTTTGTGTCCCTTAGGAAGATATATAGGTATGTAACACAATCCATAGCCATATATTGGGTCAGATACGCGCCATGCACATCCAAAGTGTTCGTCTTACGTCAAATCTTGTCTCGTAATTTCGTTGATCCATTACAAGCCTTTTTATGTTGTTTACACTTGATTTAAATCTTTTATATAATTAATATATCATCATAATCAACTCACTAAGCATCTTATAGCATTAAAAACCACAAATTAGAGCCCAAAATAACACATAATCCATAACGGTGAACTAGAAACTTAAGCTAAGAACTAGTTTCATCCTATTAATCTTTACCTTAATGTTTTGACTCTTGTATTGATTCAATTGAATTTTAAACATTATAAAAAAATTTCCACACATAATTACACAATCAAAATAGTATGAACTCATTACACACACTAGAATCATCGAGATCAACTAGAACAACACCTAGCTCAAGCTAGTAACACTAGTTATCTCATTTGAACTCTAAATAATTCATTTTATTCCAAAATTGTTTGAAAGACACCTTAAATATTGTAATAAAGTACTTAAAACTTATATGCCCAATTATATCATTATTAATACATTAAGCACACAAGAAGTCCTCAAAACAAGGCTAAATAAGCTCGGATAACAACACTGAGGTGCATAAATCTACCTCAAATCAAACCAACTATCCAAGTTGGTACAAAAAATCAAAAAATAAAACCTTCAAATTTGTTACACAAGATGACAAAACTATGCAAAAGGCGCGTGCTAGTTGTACTGTACCTTGCACGTCCAGGGACCTGGTCTCTCATAGTTTAGCTGCTTATAATCAAAACTACATATAGCATTATTAATATTTGGTTGGCTCTGCTATATTATTTTATTGTGTTTATTATGATTGTCTAAGGGGGTGGTCTGCAGCTCACTATGGACTTGAGATACCCATCACAACTTTGCCCTGGTTTGGGTCATAACATTTTGCCTCGCCTAAACTGCTATGGTAGGAGGTATGATGCTACCATAAGCTTGTTATAGCAATAATTATCCCATTATATCAGACATCAAATTTAATCAATCTTGCCATAGCTGGAAAATCTCGCTATAACTATGCCCTTTTAGCGAGAATTGGGAAGCTATAATAGGCTACGTGCAATTAAATATAATTTTTAGACTCAAAATAGATTATTCATTTCAAACTTGTCCAAGACCCAAAGAATGGGATTTAGGGCAAAATTTATCAGTTTCCATCCAAATGTCATTATGGGGTAAGTTAATCCACATGTTTAACTAATTTTTTGACAATTAATCCATAGAATCACTAGGATTTGATTGTGATAGAGGAATTAACTTGGCCTAAGTTGATTTTCTGGTGTAAAGAAGTGAAAAAACTGTACTCCTTAAGTTTTTCTTAGAGGTGGATGGACTTTAATAACATGGTTGGAATTCATTCTTGAAAACACGAATTTGATAGAATTAAAATAGAATAAAGATAGAAAAGCCCTATAATAAGAGAATATAGGTAATTTTGATCTTGGGGTTATGGGATTAGGTTATATCCTTGAAATTATTGGAGATTTACTTTATTATGTTTATATTATTATTTTTAAACCACAATAAAGTCAAGGTTACAAGAAATGGCAAGGCTTCAGTTTATTAGAGCATAGTTAGGCTTGGACTAAAGTAGGTAACGGTTGAATTATAGTTAAAGACTCAATTTTGGTTTATGTATGCATATAACTGCCTATTTGTCTACTTTTTGCAATGTATGTTATTGAATGCTAACCTGTTGGATAAATTTATAAGTTATTTGACCATGTGAAATGAGATAGTGTAAATGGGCTTATTTAAAATGCAAGTATGGTTAAATTATCTCATATTGTGATTATACATTTGAGATGAATTGGTAAAGTTCATCATCATAGAATTAGTGAATTTTAGGAATATAAGGGTAGGGATATTGGAATAAGGGTGGTATAATATTAGTTGGGATAAAGGTGGCAGACACTAGATGTCTGGGTTATTGGTACGTAGACTGAACTTGGCCCCTGTAAGTCATGGATAGTGGCAATTTATAAGACTTATAACATGTGTGTACATGGTATTAGTGAGTTAAATGGTTTGGTGAGTTGACAATGCTATATTTTCGTTATTATTTTGGTTCCTTGAGTGGACAAGGTTATATTTTTGTTTTTATTTAGATCCATGAATGGTTTTGGCTATTGATATACTTGAATTGATTTGGTATTGTTGAAATACAATAAGAAAGGTAATTGTGACAAGTTGAATTGACTATTTTAAGTTATTGTTTTGACTTGATTCATATTCGTACTTGTTCTATCCTTATGTTTTACTTGATTAATTATTGAGGAAAGACCAAGTGAAGGTATAATTGCTAAGTATTACGTTATTTCTCTCGTTTACAAATTATTGGTTATGTGTTCTCATTTATGGATTTGAGTCAGCCTATGATCCTACTAATACATATTGGGTTTGTACTGATACTACCGATACTCCTCTTTTATTGAGTACAAAGCATATTTAGAGGCTCAAGCAAGAACTCAGTTATAGATAGTAAAATGATTCCATCTCAAGGGTGAGCTTCATCTTCTGAGCAGCCACGGGTCATCTTAAATTATGGAATTTTCTATTTGTTTTGGAAATAAATAGTTTAGTTATTTTAGTTTTTTTAATATTCCCACAAATTATTTTGTGTAGATATTTTGGTACAATGACTTTCAGTTTGTAGGGGCATTTTATACATTTTACTTATTCTGTTTATTTTATTTTTATAACTATCCAAATCATTATTTGATATTAGATTTATTTTATCTTAATTAAAATTGATGAAGTGTTGATGTTGGGTATTTGGGTTAGATAGTTCTCCCACCGGATAATTAATGTGAGTGCCACTTGTGACAGGGTTCGGGTCGTGATAGAGAAATATTGAGGAATTATATTGATTAAAGGCTTGAGCCTATGTTATGAGTTGAGATATATAATGTATTGATATATGTTGCATTTACATTATCTTATTATCATGATCATGTATATTCTTCATTCTCGTGAATCATAGAAATGATAAGGAAGTAATTACTAATTTTAGTCCCAATTTGAGTTTGTACAAGTGTATTGATTTTAATCTTGAGTCCAAATATAATATATGGATCTCATGAATCTCTCGTGAATCCCACCTCACAACATGTCACTGTGAAGGAGGTGTATATTGATATAAATTGGCTATTATATTTCATCTTATAGCATTGCATTACATCATACTTTTATTAGTGTTATACTTATAGTGATTTATGATGATTGATATTATTGAACTGTTGGGACTTTTCTTCGTGCAAAGTTTATTTAACATTCTTTATTTGACATAGTGACCACTTAAGCTCAACTAGGATATAATGCCTACTTAGTAGTAGTGATTTGTACTCACTCTACTTTCAACATCTTTATAATGCAGATTTTGGTAGCAATTATCTGTGCGGTTGTATGAACCATTCCATTGTTACTAAATTATCTACATTAAAAGAGTGGAAATTTTAAATTTTTATTCCTCCAATACAAATTTGAGTTTGAATAGCAATTACTTTGTTTTTGTACCACCTTAAGCTTTTAGGATAAGATTTGAGCTTTTTGATGTGTGTAGATAGACCCAAATCCGATGAAATTTATTTGTTCATAAGTATTAAGACAAATTATTTAGGGATGGGCATTAGGTATGAACTAAGGTCATATAAAACCTCTAGCACAAGGTTGAGTTGAAAGTATCCTTACTGATTGAGTTTTGGTCTAAGCTTCAACTAAAGTCAACTTTAAGCAAGCACCCGCATAGAATATAAAGATTTAGGTGGCCCATGACATACCAATATAAATGTATACGAGTCTTCTTTCCAATTCCTCTGACTTTTTGTTAATTTGATATCAGAATAAAATGTGATGGCCACTTTACTAAAAACTATCTATGCTAAAAAACTGAGGTTGTCGTAATGGAATTAGACCGTTGCAACGGTATTTGACCTATTGTAACTACCCTTAGGTACTTTATATTCTTGTTTTTGTCAACTTTTAGGTCTTAAACTCAAAAACCTTATTTCACAACCCTAGAAGGGGCAATTTTCCAAGGTTTAGGGTCTTCGATGAGGCAAGATTTTCACTTTCTTTTTACATAGATTAATTCATCCTCTTTTAGAATCTTTAGAATGATCTTTAATGGTAGGATTGTGTTAGAATCCTAGGGTTATGAGATTTTGATAAAAACCTATGGGTTGGGTTATTTCACCTAAACTTGATTCTAAATCATAAATTAACTCTTCCTAATATGAAATTATCATCCTAAAACATAATTTATAGTGGTAGAAAACCTTAAGTTGTTATAGATGGAATATTTAGCATGAATACTTTATAAAAATGGTATTATTGGAGTAGAAACTCTATTAAATTGGATAATGGAAGTATGATAGAACTAGTTAATGGTTGATTGACTATTGGATAATATTTTAGACTATGAATAGAGGTAGAACTAGTGGGTTTTAATTCCTAAAGTATTTCTTTGATGGGTAGTTGATTAATTACTCTTATAATTTCTTTCTTATTATATGATTAAGCATTTAAAAATGTGAATTAAAATAAATAATATCTATATGATCTTTATCAGGTTTGTTAGAATCAGGCTAAGGAGTAAAAGTTCAAGCATTCTATAGCAGCAACATAGTACCCAGGTAGGCTAGGTTTAATTGAGTAGTAGACTATGGTTAAAAAATATGAACGTCATGTAGATTGGTGGAGGATTTCATGTTTAGTTCTATGGGTATGGTGTTTGATAGGATAAAATATGGAAATTAATGTTGACATGAATTTATTCAGAGAAAATATGTTTATATGTGAGACTCAATATTGATTCTATGTGTTATAATTTCCTTCAATATGATTAGAGCAAAGTGTTTGTTGGTATTACATATAAGGAAATTATACTCCCAAGTGACCATATTATACATACTTTCTTCAAAAATTCACAAGAACACTCTCTAGGATTTCAAACTAAAAACTCAATTAACTCAAGATTCAACCGTGGGTTTTTGAAACTAAGTAAAGATTTCGAATCCCCAAACCGTAGGCTTCAAAAATCATCCATCAAATTTCTAAATTAGGGTACGTGGGGTTTATCCTAAAACTACATGGGCTTGTTAAAAACACCCAATTATGATTTTAAAAATCATCAAGCATGAATTTGTTAAAGGAGTTTTGAGATCCATGATTTTATTATGCTTTATGCATGATTAATGATATTGTTGTTTTGGCCTTTAGGCCTTATCCCCTAAATTGATTTACACATATAAGTATATGTATGAAACTTGAAATTGAAGATTTGTTTGAGAGCAAAAATAATGAAAAAATCCCTCTCTTGTGATAACCTTATGTTTATGATCTTATGGTGATTGATTGAAATGCATGATTTATGGCTTGAAAATAGTTTATTCAAATACCATAGTATTTTGAGCACGATTTAGAGATTTAAGAGAAGGTGTTTTTTTGATGTAAATATATTTTGGTAAAAGAGAAAGATTTGCATAAGATTAAGAGCTTTGACATGACCACCTTACATCATTGAAAGTTTGACAAAAGAGTTGTATACATGTGTTTACATGAGTTTTAGAGAAAAAGTTCTTTGAAATGATTTATTGATATGGTGGTCCCGAATTTATGTTTTGAAAACAGAGATGGGAATATGCTTAAAAAGGCTCATAGATGTAACTTGAAAGTCAATGGTATGACGATACCATATAAATATATGACATAACAGAGTTAGAGTTTTCAGAGCATGTTTTCAGAGAATGCATGTCTTAAAGAGTTAAAAATGGGCAGAAAGAGAGCTAGGTGGTTGTCTGAAGAGGGCTAGAGTTCAAGTAACTCTTAGCCTAAAATCGTGATTTGCCGATTCGGGTATATTATTTTTACGCTGGCGACGGTCGTGTGGCGTAGCAGAGTTAGAGACTCCAACCCTTGCAGCACACTTGGGTTGGAGGTTTCCTCACTGAGTCAATGGCGGATTCCATATAACCCGGGGAATTTCAGATTTGTAGGGTATACCACCTAGCGCAGAAGTAAAACAAAGAGTGTCACAGAGTTCAGATGATTTTACAGAGTCTTTCAAAAATGCCCATGAGATTTCTTACTATTGATATGTTTATGAACTATTTTAAATTGCTCTCATATATGTTGAATATAAATTATTGTTTTGGATTTGCTCTGCATACCAGTACAATTGTATTGACCCCCTACGTCCCAGGTGTGGAGGCTCAGTCTAGGGGTCCGGCTAATCTATAGAGTATTCTAGAGAGAAGTGATACGTGCAGTGGTGAGCCTTCATGTTCCAGAAGGCTTATCATCTTAGATTATGTTATTCTTTTGTTTTGGTCTACTGGGGGCCTTGTCCTAGCTTTTCAGACAGTTATATTCAGATCATGTAGTAGAGATTTCGCAGACTGTTCCAGAAGTTATTTAGTTGATTTCGGATTTTATTCTGTATGGTTAAACTGAATCCGGAGTGTGACCATGTTTCCGTATTATATTATAATTTCGCATTTTCTTTTATTATATGAATGTTGTGCATGATTACAAGATCAGATAGAGTAAGACGTCCGCGCCTTTATGGTTCAAGATGTCCATCACGGCCAAGTCCTAGTTTGGGTCGTGACACAACTAGTCACCTACAATTCATGGCTAGTAGACAACCATAAGTCCCATAGCATGTGTGTACACTTTGACTAGAGAGTATTACGATTCTTTTAGTGGACCCAGTTGTGCTTAGTTATATTTTAATCCTTGTATGTTCCAGTTATTTGACATTATATTTGGAATCTTGTGTGGTCTGGTTATTTGACATTATATTTGGATCCTTATGTGAATCGGTTATTTGACACTATATTTGGATCCTTGTATGGTTAGGTTATTTGAATTTTTATTTGAATTCTTATGTGGTCTAGTTATTTGACATTATACTTGAATCCTGGTGTGGTCCAATTATTTAGCATTATATTTAGATCCTTGTGTGATTCGTTATTTGACATTATATTTGAATCTTTATGTAATACCCCGATCGTTCCTTAAGCCTAAATCCATCTTTTGAGCGAATGGGAAGACTTCCAAAGTTATTGATGTTTAAAACGTGTGGTATTGAATAATCTTTCCATCGATACCAAATTCGCCCAAATCCGACACTCGGGTGAAGAGTTAGAGCCATTTTAGTGAGACAGTGTGCCACCTGGCACTTTAGTGCATCGCGGAGCCAAGCAAAATGGCAATTTTCATTTTCCAATGAGCCTTCGCGATATTGGCATGTCGCGTCAAGGCTTAATATCAGAATTGTCAAATTCCAGTACACCAACACGATTCTACCGCGTCGTGGTGCTTTTTCAGTTCACGACCAAGGTGGCAAATGCAACTTCACTGCGTCGCTCCGCTGAGCAGTTTCCCAATTGTCAAAATCCAGTGAAGGTCTGTGATCATGGCGCAACGCGCCAAGGACAAAAATCGGGCTCCAGTTCTAGAATTTGCTCAAGGGTATTTTGGTCTTTCCACCCGTTCTTACCCACTATATATATACAAATAGAGGAGAAAATCCTCATTTTCCTCTTCCATTCCATCCAAAAACTAGGGTTTCTCTCCAAAATCCCATCTAATTCTTGTCTAAACATCTCAAAATTGAGCCATAGTTTTCATAAATTAGTTCAAGATTCAAAACTTCCAAGTCAAGAACATCAAGAACCCTAACTCAAGAATTGGGAAAAGAAGTTCCAATCAAGTTTCTTCATCTCAAAATCATAATCAAGGTGTGTGGGGCTTGAACAAGAATATCCTTTCATTCTTGTGCCCAAAGAATTGATTTTTACTATTGGAATTTCATGATTGTGCAAAGTGGGTTTATACCCAAATTACTTTATGATTGAGTTATTAGAATTGAGCTATTCAAAATTGATATACATGACTATTTCATTGTTTTATTTCCTAAATTGAGAACTTATACTATGAATTGTATATTGCTACTATGAATTAGAATTAATGATTTCCAAAGTGATAAATGATAAGAGTCATGGTTTTAAGCTTTTTCATGAGAAGTTGATTATTATATATATATATATATATATATATATATATATATTGAAGTTTGAGTTTAAGAGTCAAGAATGAATCTTGTGATGCTTTCTTGAAGTTTTGACATTTGATATGAGTCAATAAGCAAGTTCACTTGATGTTGAGAAAGATTATTTTGAGTTGAGTCAAGTTAGGAATCCACAAATTATTTACGATTTATCGATGAGATACATTTATGATTTTGGTTTCTATGGTAGACCTTTGAGTTGATTAAGGTGGATTTCCTAATGCGTTCTGAGCTTGAGTCTGTGAGTAGTATTTAGCATTGAGCGGGAAGTATGGGTTCAGTGCATCCTACTTCTCCAGAACTACATGCCATCGTAGGATAAAGATTAAGGGCCAAAGGCCAAGATAGTGATCACTAAAGTTAAGGTTCTACTCCGATGGCAAGGATAGAATAGCTCTCATGTGGGAAAGATGTTGGACCCCATGTAAGCTCACATGGTTTATGTCGGTTATAAGAAACTCCCAAGTCCATAAGAGTTTACGTTTCTGGAGTCACCAAGTTACTCTATGTCTTGAGTTGAAGAGTTTGAGTTTAGTATAATGATTTATGAGATTTACATTGCTTGCATTACTATTGATGATTTACAAGCAATATATTTCAGCTAATTCAAGCGAAGAGAGTCATTATTGATAGCATGCATGATTTTTCTTATATATTTATGATAATATTTATAATGTTGCATACACCCCCACATACTCAGTACATTCCTAAGTACTGATTCTCATACTCTTTTATGTTCTATATTTCCTCGTAATGTAGGTTCGGGTGCTCAGTCTCAGCAGCGACAGTGATCTTTAAGTACCTTTATCTATATTTTTGCAGTTGGTGAGTCCTCATGGTTCGAGGACCTATGTTCCTGATTTTGCCTTGTTAGTAGATGGTTGTTTCTTTTCAATTCAGTATGAGTCAGTTGGGGATCTGTCCCAATGGCTCCTCAGTCTTATGTAGTAGAGGCTTTTGTCAGACTAGAGTACCAATATGTATAGAAATTTTAGTATTTTGTTTGCACAGGCCAGTATTTCTTTATAATTAAGTATGTTCAAGTTCATGACATGATTATTCTTCCCTATTTTAGCATGATTAGCGTTATAATGAGTTTTGAAAGTGATGACAGGCTTAGAGGGTTAGCTTGAGGCCCCGTGTGGCCTTAAGAAACCGTGTGACGTCTCGGGATAGGTTCTTGGGGAGTTACACCTTATGTGACTTATTATCTAACACTATACTTTGATTTCTTGTGCGGATCAACTATCTAAAATTGTACTTTGATTCCTTGTATGAATAAATTAGTTATATATATTGTACGGTCCAAGGCATAAGATATTAATAAGTAAATAAAGTTATGAGGAATAAATTAGTAAAGTTGAATCAAGCATAATCACCTCTATGGTATTAGTGATTTAAGCATGAATTGCCCGATTGAGATTATTGCTAATGACATATTATCTCTAATTATTGGTCTGTTTTAAAATAATGATACATTTTTATGTTTTTGGTTCAAGTTAGGAATAGTTGAATCTCAAAGTGTGTATTAAATACAGAATAGAAATATTAAGAAATTAACTTTGTACTTTTCACTTTACCCTAAGTAATGGCATACAATTATAACAACTCTTTAAGTTATATACAACATCATTATAATTATATATTTTTATACTATCAAGTTGCCCAAATGATATTTTCATGTAATTCTTCTTAAAATATAGAATTTGTAACATTAAAAGTAAGACAAACTATCTACTATAACAGATAATAATGACCTGATGATGCAACAATTTCTTACGTTAACAATATGCATAATTTAAATCCTTTAAAAAAATTGTGTGTCCAGTCAAGCATTATTTCATTAGTGAAGGGAGTATTACTTAAGTGTGCACGTTAGGTCATATTTTTTAGCAAGAGAAAACCCACTTTACCCCATTAATATTTGAGTTGTGGAAACAAAACCGTTGTAATGACTTTTTGTCGTTATGGTTCTGATTAGCTTGCAAAAACTCGAGTTGGATTTATCCTCAAACAAAAATTTTGAAATTGTAGGCTAGGCTAATTTTAATTTTCTTTTCAGTATTCTGTGGTCTAGAGAAATCTGGTGATTTATGGATTAGTATTTGGTGGATCTAAGAAGTCATTGTGTTAGTCGAAAGGCTTAGTAGTACATAGACACTTTCTGTGTGAAAATTGAGTTTGTAGAAATCCATTTGTAGAGTCTACCATAAAAGGGATAACGTGTTGTCAAAATCTGGAGAATGTATTGTGAAATGGACTAGGCTAGGAAAGGGTCTCAAGTTTCTGCCAAGGTACCACTACAGCAACGTTGTTGCAGCAAGAACTAGGTTGCTACAGTGATATCCACGTAGTCGCAGCGTAGCTGCAGCAGCATTGTTGTACGGATAAAGTGGCTGTTGTTGCGACATCACGACAGTTATACACCAAAAACCTATGACTTTAACATTATTTCATTCCAAAAATTCAAAACTCATTCTGGGGATGTGAGAGGTAATTTTATTCTGTTTGGAGAAGTTTTCATCTTTGAAGTAAGATTTCTCCATCAGTATAATGTGTAATTATAAGATTTCTCCATCAGTATAATGTGTAATTACTTTCTTTAATTCATATATTTGGTAGGATCATGTTTATGGTGAAATTTGTAGGCTTAACTCTAGGTTGATGACTTCGTGTAGATTATTTATGGATCGCTTGAAATCACTTTTTAATGACTATATGTTGCTTGAATACACTTCCTAAGGTAGAATTTGTCCTAATAATAATGAATTACAAGAAGTTGGAGTAGATTAAAGGGTAGGAAATTCTAGAACGATGAACTAGGCTATTATCACGGGTTAAAATCAGTGGGTTTAAGTTATTGATGTCTAGAATCATAGAATGAATAGTGAACTATTCCTTGTTTTTGTTTCTAGACAAGAACAAGCAGAAATTGCAAGGGAGGTAAAAACTCTGCTAGAGTAGTGCATTTGGGGGCTTGAATTTGATGAGGGGTTTATGGTGTAAATATAGTTACAGACTTGCTTTGATTTCCATACTTACCATGAGTTAAATAATTGTGATTGTCCTTCGGTCTTACTGGTTACTGATGAAGTGAGTTTATAGTTGACCTTATACTTAAAATGATGAACCTTGGGTTTGATTAATGCTTAGATAAACAATGTAATATCGTATAGGTTCATTCTGTCATAATTTGGTTAATGTTAATGGAGATATTCATCTATTGTTATAATTGGTGGATCGAGTATCTCACGGATACATATTGTTTATAGTTTGATGTTTGGAGGAATGGGTACCTCACTAATATGGTTTATGAATGTGATCTCATCCCCTACAGGTCATGACTAATTGGCATATAAGACCGTTAGTATATGTGTACACTTTCATGATCGGGTTGATGGTCATTATACATTATTGTATATCATTCATTCATCTATTTCATAATGGTGATGTACTAGTGTTGTATCAACTAGAAGTAGTTTAAGACTGCTTGTGAAATGACTAGATGGAAATAACTTGGTATAATACACTTGAGATAATTAGAGGGTCATAGATTTTCATTTTTTGTGATTCAACTTAGCTGAGGTGATGACATGATGAGGTAATGACTAATTATTGTACTAATGTGTTATTAGATTTTGTAAGAGGTTATTTGATATAGTAGTAAATTATGGTTTAATTGCTTGTATATACTAAATGCTAGTTACTTTGACTTGATTTATGTTGAAGTATTATTTTCAAGTTAAGTCGGCCGATGATATCTATCCAGTACATAGTGTTTGTACTAATACTACCTGTGCTCTTCTTTTATTGAGAAGGTGCTGTCATTGGATCTTCTTTTGATCATGTTCACTATTTTGAACACATATTTTTTATTAGTTATTTCTAGGATGTTTATTCAGACTTCAATGTTATGCTTTTTAGCTTGTTCTTGTCTGGTGACTTTCATATCTTGAGAATTGTAATAGATCGTTTTTGATGTTTTTGTATTTATTAATTATTTATTTATGAAATCTATATTTGTTAAGTTAGAGCGCTAATATTATTTAAAATAGATAAAGGGTTAGGTTAATAACTGGGTTGAATTTTTCTCCCACTGAAGGGTTTGTGTGGGTGCCACTTATGATCATTTGGGTCTTGACAAAGATGGTATTAGAGCCCTAGGTTCGTTGATCTCTTCATATAAGAATGGGCCTAGTAGAGCCTTGTATAGGCTTGTACTTTTCATCGATAGTCTATAGGATTTTAGAAAATTTCATTTTTCTTTTTCCTTTTGTATTATAATTGATTTCAATTGGTACCTCGTGATCAAGATTGGCATCTAAATTCTTTCGATCTTATCTCACAGATGGTGAATATATTTGCTAACTGAACATCAGATGTAACAATAACCCTAAACCAATCGTTGGGGCTGCCTTAGGGTTGAGTCAAAATGAGAGATAAAAGAAGGAAAGAGGTTGTGAGACAGCACCCGCCAAAGGTGGAGAAAAGGCTATTGAAGTCTATAAAGTCAAAGGTTAGAGTCTCCTTCCCCACCCAAGAATGTTCAGCACATCGTTCATGATGAGAGGTGATACTAGAAGATAGGGAGTGAGACACCCCAAGTTCTTGAGTTTTAGACCATCCAAGAGTTGAGAATTTAAGCAGCCTAGTTTCTGAAATAATGTCAACACTGCCAGTGTTAACGGTCTAGGTACCGAGTCGTGAGATCACATAATGAGTCATTAGGAAGACTCATTGTCTCACAGTGAGGTTGCCCGAGAGTTCTGCTCTGATCATGAGTCGTGACGTCAGACAATATTCAGTTGCTTGATCAGCTCGTGTGAGCTTTACAAGTATTTTAAAAATTGAGTCTAGCTAAGGTTTATTCAGCTCAAATTAATATCAATTCTTACTAAAATTGATATTAATTGAATAAGAATTAGGCTAGACTAATACATAAGTTGGGAAAATTGAATTGACTTAGGTTGCTATTTGATAAATGTAGGAAAGACTTAATAATAATAATAATAATAATAATAATAATAATAATAATAAACAACAATTTTTGTAAATTATGGGCATGTATAATTGCAGAAATAATTTAATAAATATTAGCAAAATTATGTAAAATATTATATAATGTAAAAAAATAATAATATAAAAATAAATCGTATATTTTCAAATCATGAATGCGACACGTTAATATTTATTTGATATCAAAAAAATGCGTAGAAAATATCAACATTTAAAATTAATAATTTTGCTAAAATAGCAGTCGAAGAGGGGTATCGGGAGGTCAAAATTAGGTGTCAACACAACTAACCCGATTTATTCCCACAAATTGGGGTCCGTGGAGGGTACAGTATACGCAGACCTTACTGCTAAGGTAGATAGGTTGTTTCCAATAGACCCTCAGTTCAAGAAAAATAGTCTGAAGCTGTCCAATTTCAAGAAAAATATTAGTGAAAATTGATTTAATATTGGTCATTGATCAAATATGATGAATGATTGAGATTAGAATTGAGGAGATAATTCAAATTGGGATTAGATATTGGTTTAAAAAAATTTAATTGAGGATTTTGATTGAGTCAATTAACGCAATTGACACAAATTGATATAAAATGGCTAGAATTTAAATAAATTAGGAAAATTGAATTGAATTAGGTTGATATTTAATAAATCTATTAACTATATAAAATTAATATTAAAAATAAATATGATAATAATAAATAAATATTGATCGACGACTAAGATCAAAAGATTAAGAATTTGGTTTAAAAAAATTGAATGGAATTTGAAATTGAGTTCAGTTGGACACAATTTGGTTAGGATTGTAATAAATTGGATAAAATTAGGCGAAAATTATTACAAATTGGAAAAATCAGACTAGAAAATAAATAAATTAAAAAATTAAATTGACTAAGGTTGCGGATTAATACAATAATAATAATGATAGTAAAACAAATGATATAATTGTTCTCAGATTAGTTATGAATAAATTATGTAACTAAAAATACGACACATAATATATTACTTTAAAATCAATGATAGCAAATAATATAAATTTTATATTTATATATTTTTTTAATTTTATATATTTGGTATAAATATTGTTTTCCCGTTATTTCATTTTATTTCATCCATATTGAGTTATTTATATTTAAAAATGAAAAATAGGTTTGAAAAAAATTATTTTTTTCTAAAAAGAAATCACAAATTTTAAATGTCCGGTCATGACAAAGAATGACTCACTACTTTAATCATCAAAATCAAAATAAAAATTTGAAATAACTGAATCAAATTTATAGAAATCGAATCAAATCGAATTTATTTTGGTTTGATTACGACCGTCATTTTTGTCAATCCAAAAATTGAAAAAGCGAGCCGATATTAAACAAGCAAATCGAACAAACAGAATGTCCGCCCCTAATCTCATCATGTATATAATTCTGAAACTACCTTATACTTTCAACTCAATGTAAAATAAATTAATTTTTATTTTATTTCATAATTATTATACCTTATATCTCACACCAAACGACTCCTAAATATACATTATATTAATATATTATATTTTCGTACATAGTATGATACCGAACAATTATATTTAAATTAACCAATAAAAAATACACTCTATTTGAGCTCTGAGTCATTCTTCGCCCTATCTTAGGCCAATGAAATTTCACCTCTTTAATTTTTTGGTGATAACATAACGAGTCAAGCTAAGATTTATTCGGTTCGAATACATCTGTGATACCATCAATGTCAACAAACTAATTTTAATTTCTTGAGCATCTTTTGCTTGATTATATATATCCACCGATTTAATGTCTAATATTTTTTTATTTTTTATTTTTTATTCTTCAAATTTATCCTTTTCCTGTTTAAATTTTTCAAGTAATAAAATCCTACATAAATTCCCAAGAAATAGTTTCAACTAAATTTGTAGCAACACAATCCCCCAATAATTTTTCAAGTAATAATTTGGTAGGTAAATCCCCAAGAAATAATTTCAGCTAAATTTGTAGCAACATAATCCCCCAATAATTTTCCAAGTAATATTTTTGCAGGTAAATCCCCAAGAATAAATCCCCAGCAAAATTCACAAAACAAAATCCCCAAATAATTTTTCAGGTAATAAAATCCATTACATAAATTTTCACCAAAATATCTCTATGTAAATCCGTAGGATAAATTACCTAAAAAATTTTCTATGAATTTAATATATATATATATATATATATATCCATATACCTGCAAATTTATCTAGAGATAAAATACCCGCCAATATATTTCCCCAGGTAATGTCGCAAGTAATAATTTTGCAGGTAAATTCTCAAGAATAAATCCCAGTAAAATTCACAATACAAATTCCCAAATAATTTTCTAGGTAATAAAATTCATTACATAAATTTTCACCAAAATATCTCTACATAAATCTATAGGATAAATTATCTTGAGATTTTTCTAACAATTTAAAAAATATTTATTTGTCCATATACCTGCGGATTTACCTAGAGATAAAATACCCACTGATACGTTTCTCCAGGTAATGTCGCAAGTACGATAGTTGCGCAATATGACACCAAATTTATCTGCAAAATTTTTTGCAAATATATAGTTCACAAGTCATATATTTTAATGTTGAGAAATTTAATATTTTCGTCGGTAAATTCGCATGTATTTCCTGCGATATTATTCCCTAGGTAAAATTCTCTATAATTTACAGGTTTCTAGTAGTGTAAAAATGAAAAAAGGAAAAAAAACTGGGAAGATAAAAAAAATAGAAGTTAGAGCTATAAGTGAGTGAAAAAACGAAAACAAAAAAACAAATCAAAAATAGAAAAGAAAAAAGTGAAAAAGTTATCATTATATTTATATCTTATATTGAATAAAGTCGATTGCATACAGTTGATACATTAGAGTATTGGCTCCCCCAATTTATTGAAAGTTAGGCTATTTTTTTCTAATAAAAGATCATCTTAAAAATATACGGGGTGAATTAAGTTATTAGAAGTTAATAATTGTGTTGATTAAAAATTTAAAGTATATTTATATATTTTTGCTAAAATATATATTAATAATTTATCAAAATTAAACTCAAAGGGAAATTTCAAGGCTAGTATCTTTTTAAATTTTTTCACTTAATCTCATGAAAATAAATTTTTAAAATATACATAAGAGTGAAGTTGAGTTATTAGAAGTCAACAATAGTGTGAACTAAAACCATAAAGTATTTTTCATACTATTTCACTTAAGTTTTTTAAACAGTTGATCAAAATTAAACTCAAAAAATTATCAAGTCAATTATTATTATTATTATTATTATTATTATTATTATTATTATTATTGTTATTATTAGTGTTATTATTATTATTATCATCATCATCATTATCATTATTCCATCTTGTTGAAAATAAATTTAGAAGTGAAATTGAGTTACTAAAAGTTATCACTTGTGTTGGCGAGTCATAAAATTCATAAATTGAGACTCGATTTAATCCTAGTATATACTGAATCAACATTTTTCAAATAGAAGTCGACCATTTATGTTGACTATAGTGACAAATTGACACATGATTCAATCCTAACATAGATTGAATCAATATTTTCCATTTAGAAATTAATCTTTTATTTTGACTATAGTCGTGATAGATTGAGACTCGATTTGATTCTAACAGAGATTGAATCAATATTTTTCAAGTAGAAGGAAACCATTTATGTTGATTATAATTATGAAAAATTGAAATTCAATTCAATCCTAACATAGATTCAATCAACATTTCCCAATTAAAAGTCAACAATTTATGTTGACTATAGTCGAACAAGACAAATTAAGATGCAATCCAATCCTAACATTGATAGGTGCGCGCAAGTTGACCCAGACACTATGATTATCAAAAACAATATCAAAAAGTCAAATATTTATGTTGATTATAGTTGTGATAAATTGAAACTCAATTTAATCGAAATAAAGATTGAATAAATATTTTTCAATTAGAAGTGAAACATTTACGTTGATTATAGTGGTGACAAATTGAGACTTAATTTAATTTTACTACTAATAATAAAGGGCAATAAGCAGACACGTCTTCAACATGCCTGCTTCAGTTGTTTCAATCGTAATTTTACTATATCATTCTCAATTAATTAGTATAAGTCATTTAAGTATAAAAAATAATAATATTTAATAAAAAGGTAAAATATATTAACTCATCTCCATTAATTTATCTTCTTCCTCATTTTTATCCATCATTTTTGTCAATCTTAAGCTTATTTAATGGTGAAAATTATTGGAGAGAGATTTAAAAATTAGACACACATTTAGGGGTTCGTCTTGTCAAAAATAGTATATTACCCCCCCCCCCCCCCTTAATTTATACTTCTTTCAATTTTTTATCTACTATTTTTGTCGATCTTAAATTTAATGGTAAAAATTATTGAGAGAAATTTATATACGCATTTAGGGGTCGTGAAGATTAGATGATAAGCAACATTTTTTTTAATCATTAAAGGCAAAATTGATTAAGCAAAATTGAAAATCAAGCAACATCAATGAAGAAAAACAGAAAATCGAACAAAATTGATGAAGAAAAAATAAAAAATGAGCTAAATCCGTGAAGAAAAATTGACAACCAAGCAAAACCAATGAAAAAAATTGAAAATCAAAGCAAAATCGATGAAGAAAATGTGAAAAATAGAGTTAAATCCAAGAAGAAAAACTAAAAGCTAAGCAAAATCAATGAAGAAAATTGAAAATCAAAGCAAAATCGATGAAAAAAATTGAAAAATAGAAAAGGGGGTAGGGTCAGGTTTTTTGATAAGATGATTGGGGTTGGGGGAAGGGCGACACTTGGAGAAGATTCGGGTGGATGGGCCTTAGGGAAGAGGGGCAGTATTTGGAGAAAATTTAGGTGGGTGGGTGGGGCTGGGGGAAGGAGGCATTTGGAGAAGATAATTTGGTGGTGGTGGTGGGGGAGGGGGGTTGTAGAAGGGGAGAAGAAGATGATTGGAGGTGCGGTGGGGGGGGGGGGGGTTGGGGGGAGGAAAAAGGGGGGAGAAGTTTATTAGGGGGGGGGTGGGGTCCGGGGTGTTTGAAGAAGATGACTGGCGGGGTGGGCAGGTTTGAGGGAAGGGGTAATTTTTTTTTAAAATTAATTATTTAAAAATTATTTGGATTAAAAAGGACAAATGTCTTGCTATTATTGGTCACTTTACACGTCAGCGTGCGTGTAATACACGCATCCAATATATTTTTGCGAATTGTATAAAAAGTGCCAAAATGACACAACCGTACACTACTTGAGGTGCCAAAAGTGAATAACGCCCACTTGAGGTGCCTAAATGAAAAATGGCGCCCAGTTAAAGGGTCTGGCGATGTATTCGATTGACGCTCGAACTTATATCAGGGTCACTTAAATTGAAATGGAAGGAAAAATATTATAAATCACAATAATTAAAAATTTTAATTATTTTAATGATTGATTATCTAAATTATATTTGTGTCATGTAAATTGAGATAAAAATTAATATATATTGGGTTTGTGCTAGCATGGGTCTTTCAACGTCTAGTCCAATATAAATTGCATCAATATTTTTCAAAGAGAAGTCAAATATTTATGTTAACTTTAGTCATGAAAAATTGAGACTCAGTTTAAATATAATACAGATTGAATCAACATTCGTCAGTTATAAGTCAACTATTTATGCTGACTTAATCGTGATAAATTGAGGCCCAATTCGATCCTATATTGAATCTGTATATCTCAATTAGAAGTCAACTAATTATGTTGACTATAGTCCTGACAAATTGAAACCCAATTTAATTTTAACATAGATTGAACCAATATTTCTCAAACAGAAGTTAACTATTCTGATAACTAAAGTCGTGATAATATAAAACTCAATTTATTTTTTATTAATTTGCAAGACTTAATTTATTAATTTATATATTACTATATGTAATAACAGGGAGTTAACTCGGGCAACAGGTTGACATGTCTGTTTTGTGTTGTCTGCTTTAGTTGTTTCAATCTTTATTTTACTATATCATTCTTAATTAATTATTATAAGCCATGTATTAAAAAATTAATAATATTTAATAAAAAAATAAAATAAATATTTATGACATGTCTGCTTTAGCTGCTTTAACCGTAATTTTACTATATTGCCCCTAATTAATTATAAAAGTCATCTAAATATTAAAAATTAATAATATTTAATTAAAAAATAAAATAGAAATAAAATGATAAATATATCTTGATATTTAAATTAACTTGACGTCTTATATGAGATTCACTTATTTTTTTTTACAAGTATTTTTTATGGTAATTTTGCTATATCTCTGTTTCGCTACTTTAGTCATTATTTTACTATATCACCCCTAATTAATTATTATGGTCGTTTAAGCATTAAAATATTTAAAAAAAATTGAAAAAAAGATAAAATAAACACAAATAATATGTCAATATAAAAAATTTGATTGACTATCAAAACTATATTAGTGCACATAAATTGGGATGGAACGAAGGAAGATATAAAGTAATATATATTATTTAAAAATTAGATAAAAAATATTGTAAATCATAATAATTAAGAGCTCAATATAATATATATATATATATATATATATATATATTGATTGTCAAAATTTTATATGTGTCACATAACCTAGAACGGGAGAAAGTATTCATATCTTATTGTAAAATTATGTAAAAAAATATTATAGATTACATAATTAATAACTTAAAAAATTTAGAAGATCTAAAATAGTTGGCTGACACTCGAAATTATATCAGTGTCGCTTAAATTAGATTAGAATAAAAAATATTATAAATCACAATAATTAAATAAACTTAGAAAGTAGAAGAAGAAAGAACCTAACCACAAATGGGGAAGCATACATTTGGATTTTTATTTATAATTACTCAACAATTAAGTATTTTGGAATTTTGTTGGGTATTTTTTTCTTTCTTCCTTCTTCCGGAGTCCTCTTCGTGTTTAGAAGTGTTATTGAGTATCAGAGGCAGAGTTGGGATATCCACGAAGGGGTTCAAAATTTGAAGAAAAACTAATAGAAGGAGATTCTTCAATTGCTTTAATCGTAATTTTACTATATCACCCTAATTAATTATTATAAGCCATCTAAGAATTAAAAAAATATTTAATAAAAAAAGGTAAATTAGACTTAAAATGATAAATTAACTTTTGACGTTTTAAATTAAGTTGATGTCTTATATGAGACTCATTTAATTTTTTTTCACAAATATTTTTATAGTAACTTTGTTATATCACTTCTAATTAATTGTTATAAGTTATTTAAGACGTGTCTGCTTCATTGTTTCAATCGTGATTTTATTATATCACCCTCAACTAATTTTTATGATCATTTAAGGATTAAAAAATTAATAATATTTCATAAAAAGATAAAATACACTCAAATGATACGTCAATATAAATTATTTGGTTGACTATCGAAATTATATTAGTGTCACTACGATAAAATAGAGGAAGATATAAAGTAACATATATTATTTAAAAATGAAAAGACGTGTAAACTGGGATGATGAAAGTATTGATATCTTATTGAAAAATTATGCTAAAATAATAAATTAACTCTTGATATATAAATTAACTTGACGTCTTTATATGAGATCCACTTAATCTTTTTTTCACAAGTATTTTTTATGATAATTTTGTTATATCGCGTCTGAATAGTTATTATAAGTCATTTAAGACATGTTTGTTTTGCTGCTTTTCAGTCGTTATTTTACTATATCACCCCTAATTAATTATTATGGTCGTTTAAGCATTAAAGAATTAAAAACATTTTGAGAAAAAGATACAATAGGCACAAATGATATGCCAACATAAAAAATAATTGATTGTCAAAATTTTATGTGTGCCAAATAACCTGGAACGGGAGAAAGTATTCATACCTTTTTGTAAAATTATGTAAAAAAAAAATAATATAAATAACATAATTAATAACTTAAAAATTTTAGCAGATATAAAATATTTGATTGACGCTCAAAATTATATCAGTGTCGCTTGAATTGGAATAGAAGAAAAAATATTATAAATTACAATAATTGAACGAATTTAAATTATTTTACTAATTGATTATCTTTATAAATCATAATAATTAAAAAAATTAAAATTATTTTAATAATGAATTATCTAAATTGTATTTGTGTCATATAAATTATGGCTAAAAATATTTTCATTTTATTGTCTTCGGTAATTTTGATAAATTAATATTGTTTAAATATAAGCACATGATGTAGATAAGTCTTTACTTTTGTTTTTGCCCTTTTCTTTTAAGCATTGAATATATATATATATATATATATATTAATACTAGTGTCATTTAGCCCGTGCAAAGTCTGGATCCAAAATTAATACTCACTCTATTTAAATTTATTTAATTTATTTTTCTTTTTAGTCTGTTTAAAAATTATCTCTTTTTTTTCCAGTTATTTAATTTTAATTTTTCATATGACATGTTTAAGATCACAAAATAAAAAATAATTTGATACATTCTACTTGTCTTTCGCTTAAGGCCACGGGATTAAAAAATCTTCTTTATTTTCTTTAATTTTGTGTCGAATCACAATCAGACAAACTAATTAAAACATAATGAGTATGTAGAAATTAAATTTTTGATTGCTTTATATGTGAGAGAAAACATAGGTAGGTGATTGACCATGAAAATAAAAATTCTTATGTTGGAGTTGAAATTGCAGTTGTATTCGATCGTATATTTTTGAATTTTTTTTTAGACTTCTGAAAAGAGAACATGTGAAATAAAAAAATGAAAACAAAAAGTGAAAATAAGTTAAGGACTATGTTTACTTCTCAAGTTGTATGAAAAAATTACATGAAAAGACACTTCTTAGGACTTAATTACATAAATAACAATATTTTTTTAATATTACAAATATGAAAGTTTATTTTACATATATAGCCTTTTAAAGAATCAAAAAAGATAACTACAATTCCTAAATTGATGCTATATCCTAATTAATACATATCCCTTTCTCTTTCATCATTATTTTTCCTTTAATGGGAATAAAACACAACTAGTCAGTAATTTACTAATATTTTCACTGGTACGAAATTAGTTTGACACTAACTATTCTCATTTTTAATTTAACTATATTTATAATATCGTGCATGTATTTATTATACATAAATATTTTATACTACACATATACTAAAAATAGAATTTTTGTAAGTGATACAGATTTTCATAAAAAAAAAAAAAGTATGTCCAAAGTAACAAATTTATACAATAAACTATAACTGCTACTTTTATATAACCATAATACTTGGCATATTTTTACCCAAAAAAAAAACTAAATATTATATTAATAACAAAAATATAAAAAGTATGTTTTTTGTAGTTGGGTGCGGATTAGGCGCGGTAAGTTTACTAGATAATAAATACATATGTATTTATTTTTATATTATGTATTTTGTGAATATTATTGATTGGAATAATTTTTATTTTTATCTTCTTGATTTAAGATGTTTTATTAATTTATATTCTAGATTAGATATCATCATAATTAAATTATCTAGTATTTTAGGATCCTCGTTAGTATTATGTAACCTTTTGTATTCTAGGTATAAACTATATAGTTGGGTTTCTATTTCTTTTAATG